>NC_042495.1:4554810-4575412 GCF_005508785.2 Acyrthosiphon pisum | reverse complement strand
CCATATGTTTTATTTTATCAATTCCCATAGTTGATAACATTTTAAAAAATATATTTTGACTTGTTAACGAACATTTTCAATTTTTGTCGTTTTTTCTATAATTGTCAATAAAATTATATTTGTTGGTTCAAAAATCTTGAAAATGTAATACAATAGGCGCCAGATATAAATTGTTACAAATTTACAATAGTAGTTGAAAAATAGTAAAAATACCTACATATGCACAATAATTGTATAAGCATTTTAAGTTCAAATTTTTCTAAAATGTATCAAATTTTAAATTTTAAAATTATTTTTTAGTAAAAATTTGTAAAATGTTCAACTTTTATAGCTAAGGATTTAAAATTTAAAACAAGGTCCCACGTAAATAGGTAAATAAATTACTTTATTCACAATTGTATCATCAAATATACTTTTATAAGTAATATCATAGGCTGACTAACCGTCTTAGCTCAGAATCGTATTTCGTATATACATTATACAATGATATAATAGTATATCATTGAATTCAAAATTAACACCATCCATTACAGTGACTAACTTGTAATCTATTTACCTTTATATCAATCATAATATTTTATTATATTTTAAGCTATTTTTTTCTATGTATTATAGCGCTGCAGTCATGCCCGTTATTCATCAAATTAGGTATATAGGTTTATAGGTACCTAATAGTTAATCTATACTCCTATAAAATGTGTCTCTTGTGCTACGTAACAAATGAAAACAAATAGAAAATAGAAATATAAATAAATTGCAATTTATTCATATTTTCTTCCATAAATTATTTTTAAAATGATTTAAATCGGTTAAATTGTACTGATATATTTATAATAAAATGTACAGTGTACATATTAGTACTATAAGTGCACGGTTTAACACATTTTAGATTAGAATCATGATCACAAATCTTGTTATTTCTTATTTTTAAAACCTAATGGGAACTGTACAGTTTGTATTCATTTTATCGTAACGCAATTTAAACTTTTAGAGGTTAATTGAGACATCTATGATCTATTCTTCAAAATTATATACAATTTAATATAAAAACATAGGAATGTTCAATAGTACAATTAATAACCTAAAAATTAGAAATCTTTATTGTTGCATCTACATTTACCTATACTTAGGTACTTAAAAAATAATTCAGCCATCAAACCATCTAGTATATGATCTTTACAATCAATGAAACAATATCAATGAAAAACTGGGAGTGGCTGGAGCCCTCTATTTTTTCAGTTAATATCATAATATGATCATGGATTACACAATAAGCAACTTCATTCCCCAATGCCCTCAGTTACAAATTTAATAATTTATTAAAATTTAAAATAAAATAAGAACTAATTAGCCATAAATTATGAGGGTGCCTTAAAACTGTATCTATACTTATCACAACAATGCAACCCAAATTTCACCTATATAGAATAAATGTATAATATAGTACCTATATAGTCACCGATATAGTTATTACTTATTACTAGCGAATACAAATATTTACATTTTAAGAATGAGGGTTTTTATTGAAATTTAATTTTTCTGATTCAATATTTCTGCTTTATAATATATAGATAACGCATTTAATTAATTATAGATTTAAATCATGAAACAAAACTCAACATTTCCAAAACATCTATTGTGATATAACTATAATACATTCCCAAGTGTTTTATGCAGAATATAATATAATCTGCATAATATATACCACCATATTATAACGAGGTGTGGAGGTTATCAATGTGATATGATTGGCAAATATAAATACAGAAATCACTTATTGTAGGTACTGACTTTTAATAATAGACTTTATTTATTAATTGTAATATACGATCTTTATCTTTAGATTCTGAGTGGAGCAATGAATACGGAGGTTTTAAAAAGAAAGTGTTTTTTTATTTTCGTGTAGTCTCTCATCATCTATTTGTATTTGATACTGTAAAAATTGTTCAATATTTAACGTTAAAAAAAAGGTGGGTAAGTGGATGTCGCTCTGTTGTACAGTAAATTACAAGTGGGTCACTGTATAATGGATGGTATTAAATTTGAATTCAATGATATAATATCATTGTATAAGAAAACGATTTTGAGCGGAGACGGTATGTCAGTCTAGGTATAAGACATAATATTATATATGGTATTAAAAAAAAATTGACCTATAATAGGTACCTATAATAAATTCTAAATTAGTCATATCACAATATCCATTAGGTACTTATAACGCGTTATACATCAACAAACCGTGATACTATCATAGATATATAATAGTATACTTAAGAAGTTTCAAGTATACCCACGAAATATATTATACAATCACAACAAAATAACTAAAATAATTATTCCAGGTTTTTAATATGTAATTTCGTCCAAATTTGAACTTAAAATGACTATAAAAATAAACTGTGTAAATATATTTTTTAGATTTTTTGGTAACAGAATTAATTACTTACGTGGAATCTTGTTTTAAATTTTAAATTCTTAGATACAAAAGTTGAACATTTTATACATTTTTAACTACGAAATAATTATTCAAATTAAAATTTGATAAATTTTGTCAAAATTCGATCTTTAAATGCTTATAAAAAAAAAATTGTGCCTATGTATTTTTAATGTTTTTCAACTGATATTGTAACAATATATCAGGAGCTTTGTATTAAATTTTTACACTTTTTGGCCCAACAGATAAAACTTTATTGATGTTTATAGAAAAAAAAAACTAAAAAAATTGAAAACTGAAAATGTCTTCTGTACACAGCTCAAAAAGAGTCAAATTATTTTCAAAATTTTATCGCATATAGAAAATGCTAATATAAACATTCAGTAAAATTTTCATGTATCTACAGTTATTCGTTTTTGAATTACAACAAAATAAGGAAATCACTACATGAGAAATCGAGTGAATATCCAATGTTGTAAAAATTTGAATTTCAAACGATCATAAAAATTTAATTTGACTTTCTTATAGATATTTTTTGTTTGATAAAGGTAGATAATCTTATAAGGAATCTTGTATTACATTTTAAAATCATTTAAAAAGAAAAATTTTTCAGAATTCTTAACTCAAAATAATTTGCTAATTTTCGTGATTTTTCCATATTTTGTCAATTTTTGAACTTTGAATGCTTATAAAAAAAAACTGTGACTAAGGATTTTTAATATTTTTCATCTGCTTTTGAAACAATATACTAGGAGCCTTTTATTAAATTTTCAAGCTTTTTTAATCAACAAATAAAATTGTATTGATATTTTTAGAAAAAAAACTAAAAAAAAATGAAAACTGACAATGTCCGTAAAGAGCTCAAAATAAGTCAAAATATTTTCAAAATTGTATGGTGTATAGGAAATGCTAATATAAACATTTAGTAAAATTTTCAAATATCTACAGTCATTCGTTTTTTAATTACAATAAAATAAGAATTTTGTCACATGAGAAATCGAGCGAATATCCAATGTAAAAATTTGAATTTCAAACGATCATAAAAATTTAATTTGACTTTCTTATAGATATTTTTTGTTTGATAAAGGTTAATAAGATAATCTTATAAGGAATCTTGTATTACATTTTCATATCTTAGATTTAAAAAGAAAAATTTTTATCAATTTCTAACTCGAAATAATTTGCAAATTTTCGTGATTTTTCCATATTTTGTCATTTTTTGAACTTTAAATGTCCGTAAAGAGCTCAAAATAAATCAAAATATTTTTAAAATGTTATGGTGTATAGAAAATGCTAATATAAACATTCAGTTAAAATTTCATGTATTTACGGTCATTTTTTTTAAAGTTACACCAAAAACCAAATTCAATTTTGTGAAAAATCGATTTTGCGTAAAAATTCCCGTTTTTCCTTATTTTTTCTTTGGTTTTTCTTGGCGCTTTTAAAAATTACTGGGAAATTTAAATTAAAAATGGAATAAATAAATAATGTAACATTAATAGTAAAATAAATGTTATTTCTAAAAAAAATATTTTTTCATTTTAAACTATAAAATAATTTGCATTTTTTCTGATTTTGACGAATTTTATGAAAATTCTAATTTTTCAAACTTGCAAAAAAAATATTGTGACCGTACTTTTTATATTTTTTAATTGGTATATGAACAACGTAGGTACGAGGAATTTTGTATAACATTTTTTTTTTGTACAAGCGAACATTTTTACTATCAACATTTATATTAAACAAAATTTTGAAAAAAATTTAAAAATTTGATATTAAAAATTTCAATAAACAGTTTAAAAAGAATCAAAATATTTTGAAAATTATTCTTTAAACATTTGAACATTTCAAGTATCTGTGGTTTTTTGTTTTTGAGTTACAAAACCAGGTTTTTCACAATTGTTTTTTTTTGTTTTTCCTGGTTATTTCAAAAAGTACATGCAGTGGCAAATGTGTTGCCCTGAAGTATCAACTAGAGTTAATTTGCTACAAGAAACCACCCTCAAAGTTGAAAATTGAATCATTCTTATTTCCCTTAAGCTCTAAAAGGTATGTCACAAAAAATAAAATTAAAATAATAACACCTATAATTGTAAAGTCAATACATTGAACAATCCTCTCAAAATCAAAAAATAAGACCTAAGCTATTTAATACACTGTTCGGGAAAAAACTGATTTTCCATTTTCGTATAAAATTCGCTTATTTAGCGTGGTCCAAAGACAATGGTACAGTTTCATAAATTCTTAACCATTTCAACTGTTTTGGGTCTATTTTTCATAGGAATATCCGAATATGACGTCTCCGGTGGTATTCTCTGAAAACATTAGATAATTTATCTCTAATAATATTTGTCTGTATTTTACTATTTTTACTCAACGAGCGAATGTTACGAAAGTATTTAGTATTTACGTGGTATAAAGAAATAGGTAATATGAATTCAAAGTAAATTAAGTTTGGTAATTCGGCACGTGCAAAAAGACACCATACTTGGTTCTTAGAATTTTGGCTATGGCAAACGAACTTGGCTATAAAAAAGTCCCATATACAATAATACGATATCATTCGAGGTTAAAATAAAGGCACTTAAAAATTTGAAAAATAGATATTAATTTTATTTTCACATTGGTCTCCCTGATGGATAATAAATATTATTTATATTTGACATTTGCATACAAATACAATATAAAATAATCGCTTATTGATCACTTTGACTTTTCATTTTTAAATATCTAAGTTTCTTTTTGTTTAATATTGCACATAGTAAAGTAAGCACGATAACATTTTTTAATTTTATCATTATTTATTAATTATTATACTTCTTAGGTAAAGCACATAATATTATCCAATCCCCACGAATATTATTTTTTTAATCGGTAATCGGTATACTTATTTACTCAAATCGTTATTTTTTTCCTTCAATATGTAATTTAACTTAATTAGGTAAGTAGGTAACTAAACATTTTAAGTTAAAAAGCTTAAAATAAATAGTTAGGCACCAGTATGTATTTTCGTTATTTTTTATCTGTTATATAAAACAATTAGCTATTAGCTCATAATACACTTATCTCTAATTAGATCCAATATATTTTTAAAATTTTACATATTATGTCTTGAAAAATATATTACAAATATTTGGTGAAAAATACATTTCTCTACAATTTATTGTTCATTTTGAAAATTTTTTGATATAAAAACTAAAAAATATATTTTAAAAACACACCATTGTAAAACCAATACATTCATCACTCCTAAAATCGAATTTATTGGTTCTTAACGATGATTCTATGTGAATATTGAGATATTACCGCCAATCGTAAGTCTTCTGAAAGTACATTCATGATATCCGTAGTTGTATAGCGAGTCGCCCACATCAATAGTACCGTTGGTTCTCGTTCAAATCATTTTCAAATTCAAATGAATTTTAACTGTTTTAAAATTGCATTTTATAAACAAATGTATGCTTACATTATTGAACTGTTATTTATAATATTGTTATAAAGTGACACTAAACTTTTTTTGTACCAGAGAATAATTCGTACGAAACTAAAACAATATTGACGACGAAAATTATCAATCGTAATAAATATAATAATACATAATATAGGATATTTCCTGGACAACGAAAAAACGCATATGAAGTTTGTAGCCGATCCGTTTTTTTTTATTATTTATTTGTTTATATGTCTCAACTGCTTTTAGGTTATTGGCGTTTCTAACATATACATAACAATTAAAGTTTTATACAATATATTTTAAATATGAATGCGGTTTAAATTATTGTAACATTTGATATAATCTATGTGTGCGGGGGACGGAGTGGCCGAGCGGACTACGCAGCCGACCCGAGTTCGATTCCTTGGCCACAGGCGGCATTTTTCTTCGGACAAGTCACGGTGTCCGAAGAACAAGTGTCGCCATCCCCCACCCGGGCATGGCAGATACCTACGGGACACGGGTGCCCAATCAAAAATGCTGTCAAACTCATCACACACGTGTAAAAACCCTACCACCTACAATTATAAAACCCCACAATCAGCTAATGGCCAGTCGCCGGGCTTAAAGATCAATAAAAAAAAAAAAATCTATGTGTGCTTACATAATAATATATTAACCTCTTCGAGGAATTGAAGAAGAATCGTTTCATCTCTGAGTTGGGTCATAAAGTATTCAATCTTCAATGTTTATATTTGTCAACATTTTAACTTCAAATGCTTATAAAAAAATCGTGACTATGTATTTAAAATATTTTAAAATTTGATATACCTAATAACAACTTTATTTTAGATCTTGTATTTTCAAACTTTAGACCAATTGTTGTACACTTGTACCCACACCAGTTATTATGAAAAGTACTGAGAACTATTTACTTTTGACCTCAGTGTCACGTAGATCCAAAAATCCAATCATAAAGCCTACACAAGTATTAAAAAGTTCTTAGGTAGTCGGTAGGCAATAAGCAAAACTACTTCTATAGAATTTACATCCTTTAATAAACATAAAATATCTAAAGGCTAAGACAATTAATTCGCATTGAACTGTATTAATAACCTACTATAAAGCAGTGGTCTTCAACCTTTTTGTACTCGCGACCCACTTTTTTAGGCCCACATTTTTCGCGACCCACGTAAGCTTTGTAGAAAAACAAAAACAAAGTTAAAATTGCTTAATGCCTACATTGAATAGTAATACCTATTATAACTGAATGCACTGAATATACTGTGATTTGATATCCATTATATTATAGAATATATAGATTATATAAACTGCATTTTTATTTATTTCATCTATTAAACTTATTTTTTATTTTAAAAAGAAGACTTATCGCGACCCAATTTTAAAGCTTACGTGACCCACCGGTTGAAGATCACTGCTTTAAAGGACATATACATGTATATCGCACTCCGATTTTTCAATGGCCTACGAGTGCGGTTTCTTCATCAAACCCTGTGTTCATATTGATTTAAAATCAAAGAACGTTGTTATACGTAAAAAAAATACTTTTAATTTGTGATAGAAAAGATAAATAAAAGGAAAAATAAATAAAATTAAGATCTTTTTTTTTATTTCGAAAGAGTCTATTTTCCAAAGTTGTGAATTAGAAAATTAAGGTTTTTACAAAGAACTCCCCACCAACTATAATATTGATATCAAGTTTCCACGACAGTTATAAAATAAATAATACATTTTGAAAATTAAATCCAATCATTGCAATCATAATAACTATTTTATTTTCTGTAATCAACGGCAACTAAACATATAAGTAGGTACACAAATAATATTGTATTTCCGTTTGTCAAAACAAAAATCTTGTGTGAGTCTATATCTTTAAAATCCCTTCTTATTGCACATCTAGAGCATTTGAGGAACCACTGTTCAAGATGTCAAGTTCATACGTTTTATCATTTTTGATAAATAGCAATTAGTATTTGGATATAATTATTTAGTATTTATAGATCATATTATCTAAAAAGGCACGGTTTCATCATCCAACCTTATATACATTTATTTCGATTTTAAATGAAAACGCGTCAACATATGTATAAAAGTCAAAAAGTAATAGTGGGCACTTCTGTAATTTTATATTGGTATAGTTTAGGAGTGAATTGGATAAAGTGGGTGGGCTACCTGAATTTGGCCCACCTAATTAAATATCAATCATATAAAATGTGAAAATGACTTGCTAATTTTTAAAACTAACAGCATACTTGCTAATTATTCACTACCTATTTGTTGGCATACCTTTGGAGTTGATTGGGTAAAGTGGGTGGGTCAAGTTCATGGTGTCACAATTTATATCTAAAAAGATACGATTACCTCATTTGACTCATTTGTTCGTTTCAATTTTAAATCGTAGAGCGTCAAAATAATTAGTAAAGGGTATTTTAAAACGTTTTAATAATTTGCTTTATTTACATTGTGTCCAATATTAATTCATACAACTATACTACGTATGGACCATTTGACCCTACTCCATTACGACTAAACCCTGCAGGGAAAGCAATAGTTATTATTAACAATTATAACAGGTCAGCATAGACCATATATGGCAAATGGGTTAACCGTAGAAATTATGATGCAAGAGTAAAATATGTAGGTACAATGGAAAGGTTCTTGGGCTTAGAAGATCTTAATAGTCTAATTTGTCACTATGACAAGACTACATGATTAATAAAACCCCGCGTTTATCATAGAATAGGTCAGCTAAAAAGATACAGTTGCAAATCCACGGCCACACATGCAGGAAGGTTAGGTATAGCGAATACTAATTCGGGGCATCGACCACACGGACCGCGAGAGCGTCAGCACTATTTGTAAGGGTCAATTAGTAAAGTGGAGGGATAAGCACGCACTATATAAGTGAGCCCTGAATGGTCCATTTTTCAGACGTGATTTCAGATAGTTAGTACGAGCCCCTCCAAGCCAGTCAAGCCAGACCATCTTTTAAAATTAATAATTTGGACTTAAGAAAATATTTGAGTGAATAGTATATTTTCTGACAGCTAGTAGCATTCGTCGATCCGAGTATTTTATATCATATTGACATAGTATAATCAGAAGTTTAACGTCATTGTGCAATTATTAAATAAACAGTGGAAATACAATTAAGCGTCGAGCGTATTGAATTTTGTAATCAACTACGACTCATCCTGTCCTGTTATCGTCAACTGTACGCGGGCTTACGCTACACAGTACTGATTATACCCAACTATTATAAAAAATAAGGGATTGTTTTTTTAACATTACATCACTCTGTAAATTAGAAATTAATTCTAATTAAAAACTAGACGACTATCATTACAATTTGGATTTTAAGTGAATCTAAAAGAAGAGTAAAAGTATTGCAATCTATTTATAAACTAATAATTTTTTGAAACTTGTTTTTGAATTCATATTTTTTTAAATAAAGTTTGTTAAGACTTGGACGCGTAGCACTGTGTAACACACTGTATAATGCTAACACATATGATTGGTAATTCGTTGGAAACGACGACATTGGACAAACCTGAATAAACAAAAAAACAAATAAATAAACATATTATAATAACATTAAACTTTTACAACGCACTAAATACGTATGAACTAAAATTTCAATCAATATTAAAAAAAACGAACACTAACAAAACACTGTGCAGAATGTTATCGATCACTTCCGCTACCCGAAATTTTTGTCACGTTCTAGGCCACTTGAGCAACTTCCGGAGGCTTACGAGCAATTTTACGAGCAATTATTTAGAGATGTTCCGGATGCGACTAAACGCCGAGCAAGTTGGCCGGAAGTTCGAAGTGTGCGACGACGAGCTGACAGTTGTGGCACGCCGCATGTCGGACGCCATGGACGCGGGTTTGTGGCGCAACGGACAGCCGGACACGCTGGCCACAATAAGGTGCTGGGACACACGCGTACCGCGTCCGTCACCACCCGCGGCTACCGATACGGTCGTCAACAAGTTTTTGAGCCTGGATCTGTGCCACGGCGACAGGTTCCGCACGCGGTTGACGACCCTGCTAGGTGCGCATGACGTGCGGATCAGGTCGCGTGAGCACCCACTGACGCCCAGCACTCTGATGACCGGCAAGGTGGCCAATCTGTTCGACCACCTGGTTAGTGGACTGGCCGAGTTCGCTGACGAGTTTCACATGAGGCAGGCCGGGGTGCCACTGGCGTTGACGTTCGGGTTCCCAGTCTGGCATGCCGGGGCCCTGGGTGGTGCGGCCAGCCTGTGCCGGTGGACCAAGGGGTTCGACTGTGCGGACGCAATGAGTCGGGACGTGGCGGCCGAGTGGCGGGCGGCCGCGGCCCGGGCTGACGTGGTAGTGGGTCCTGTGGTCGTGCTCAACGACGCGTGTGTGGCCATGATGCACAGTGCAGCGGACAGGCCGGATACACGTGCCGCGCTCGTCGTGGACGACGGCTGCAACTGCTGTTACGTGTCAGAATTCGGCCGCACCGTCATCAACACCGAATGGGGTGCTTTCGGTGAGGACGGCGCGCTCGACCACCTGTTGACGGAGTATGACCATCGGCTCGACTCCCGATCCCAAAATCCCGGCAAGCAAATTTACGAAAAAATGACTTCAGGCGAGTTGTGTTTACTCTAACCCCATTATCGCCATTGCGATATTACATTATTATTGTTATTGTGGTTGTTGTTATTATTATTATTATTATTATATTATTGTCTTATGCGCATAGGTCTATCCCATCAATACATAATATTATTCTGAAAAGAAATATATTATTATTATAGTTTTTAAATTCTATAAAATTGTATGAGTCGTGCTCAAACCTTAGGGTTATTATTATTTTTTGGGATTTCCAGATTATTATAATAAGTTTATTTTAAATTTAGATATTTATTGGCCGGAGGAGAAGTAATGATAACGCGGTTCCTCCTCCGTCCCTCAATTAACTCGAAAAAAAAATATTATTTTATTATTATCATTTACTTCATCTTCTGCAAGTTTTTTTTTTAAATTTATTGGCGACACGGGTATTAGCTTTATACATTATATTGAAAAAAAATCATGAACTCCCCAAGCCCAAGCTGAATATAACAATTTATAATATTAATAATAATAATAATGTCATAGTCACCGCGGTCGGTCGGTCGTCTACGGTCCATTATTATTGCAGGCATGTATATGGCCGAGTTGGTGCGTGAGGCGGTTTTGGAGATAGTCTCCAACCAGGCGATGTTTGGAGGTAGAACTACAACCGCCATGAACACAGAGTATGCGCTCAAAGCCAAACACTTGTGGCTGGTCGAGTCAGACAAAGGTCCGTCGTATGATGGCGTCCGGGCTGTCCTGAATGGGGTGCTGAATGTGACTGACCCGTCAGACATGGACTGCGAGCTGTTCCGGTACGCGTGCCGGTGCGTCACCAGACGGTCTGCAAACCTGATCGCTGCTGGGCTGTCAGCCGTGCTGAAACGGACCGGACTGCCTGTCACGGTGGTCATGGACGGGTCCGCGTTCAAGACGCACTCTGAGTACGCGCTCACAGTTGGTGACAAAGCGCGGCAGCTGACACGCCAACAGACAAATTTTACGTTGCGGACAGTCGATCACACGCAAGGCCAGGATGCGTGGATTGTGGCTAGGATGTTGGCCACAATCCCCGTGAATCCGGCATAAATACCATTGTGATAATGTGTATTTATTTTATTGTATATTTTCCAATAAACAGATTTTAACACTATTCCTTTAAGTCCAGGGCTTAAAACCGTTATCAATAAAGTCGGTAATCGGCTTGAAAATTTTTGAAAACCTGTAACCGGTTATCGTTTAATTTTGATATTTTGGTAACCGGTAACCGTTTCTTTAAAGATATTTCAAACACTATGATAACCGTTAATCGTTTAAAAACCGTTCATAAGGTTTTTTGCAAGGCTTTGCACCCGTTTAGCCAAAACCCTTAAAAACCCCTTAAAAATTATCAAAACCGTAAACCCATATAAACCGATTGATTTTGATGACGTATATAACCCTAAACACCTAAAACCGAAATTATAAAGTATTATATTATTATAATAAACTCAACATAATTAGGTAATTTTCGTGATTTTTCCATATTTTGTCAATGTTTGAACATTAAATGCTAAAAAAAAAAACTGTGACTAAGGATTTTTAATATTTTTCAAATGTCATTGTAACAATATAGTAGGAGCCTTGTATTAAATTTTCAAGTATTTTTACTCAACAAATAAAGTTTTATTGACATTCATAGAAAAAAAAACTTATTAAATTGGAAACTGGAATTGTCCGTAAACAGCTCAAAACAAATCAAAATATTTTGAAAAATGTATCATGTATAGAAAATGGAAATATAAACAACCAGGGAAAATTTCATGTATCTACAGTCATTCGTTTTAAAGTTACACCAAAAACCAAAATCAATTTCCTCGAAAACAGATTTTGCGTAAAAATTCCCGTTTTTCCTTAATTTTTCTTTTGTTTTTCACGGCGCTTTTGAAAACTATTGGAAAAATTTGATGAACTTTTGACCCCCAAAGTACCAACTAGATTCATTTTCTTATCAGAAAAGGTACTGTTAAAGAAAATCCAAGTACAATTTACTGTCCTAAAAGGTGATGACAGACACAAAAAAAAAATAAGAAAAAAAAAAACACACATCATTGTAAAATCGTTTCACTCAGAATCTAAAATACATTTACACAGTTTATTTTAATAGTCATTTTAAGTTCAAATTTGGACGAAATTACATATTAAAAACTTGGAATAACTATTTTAGTTATTTTGTTGTGATTGTATAATATATTTCGTAGCTGGTATACTTGAAACTGCTTAAGTATACTATTATATATTTATGATAGTATCACGGTTTGTTGTTGATGTATAACGCGTTATAAGTACCTAATGGATATTGTGATATGATTAATTTGGAATTTATTATAAGTACCTATTATAGGTCAATTTTTTTTTAATACCATATATAATATTATGTCTTATACCTAGACTGACATACCGTCTCCGCTCAGAATCGTTTTTCTTAAACAATGATATTATATCATTGAATTCAAATTTAATACCATACATTATACAGTGACCCACTTGTAATTTACTGTACAGCAGAGCGACATCCACTTACACACCTTTTTTATATTTGACAATAATTATTTATTTTATTTTTTTATTACTGCATTAAAATGTTAAATTTAAAATCGGATCAAAGCAACTCGAAATTTTTAATTATTCTATCACTCATTTTTTACTCATTTTGGTCTTGAATGTAAACAAATATTAGTTATTAGTTTCCAGAAATAACATTCAATACAATCACTTCGTGCACTTAATTTATATAATTATATCCATGTTATATTTTTTGTTATAATTTTCGTACGGGTGTAGCGTAGTGTCTGCCGTTGCGGTGTTAATCTCAGACTTGCAGACTAAGATATAATGGACTGGCATCGGATCTATGTATTATTATGTATAATATGCGGGACTGTCTGGTGATAAAAGGCACCAGTTGCAATAAGGTATTCTTCCGATTGTATGGTAAAATCTACCGATTACAATTTTTTATTTGACTAAAAAATAAAAAATATTTAATAAAAAAATAAAAATATTTAATAAATCTTAAATCATATTTTTTTATTCATATTCATTTTTTTTTTTAAATTCAGTTGCCCTGCAGGGAAATTCTTTAAATCATAATTAATGTGTTTTTGAAGGAAGAGTTACCATGGTAAAAATAATAAAAGTTTAAGCGTTACGAAAATCGTTTTCACAAAAATTGTAGCCAGCCCAAAAACATATTTATGTTAAAATATGATCTGGCCATCTGGGTGATCATCTGGAACTAAAAGATCAAAATCATAAGTTAAATTCAATTATTGTATTTAATAAAAAATGGGCAACAATTAGTTGAAAATCATATAGAAACAACTGGTGTTCTTGAACAAGAAATTAAGACTTGGAAGATAATTCAATAGCCTAGGCACTATAAGGGGAAACCACATCTGTGGAATATGCGTATCACCACTTGTTCAAAAATACAAAATAAACCAAGAACAATTAAAGCACCTAAGCAGTATATTTTATTTTGTAGTCGAAAACAATGTTATATAAATGCGAAGAGTTTTATATTAAATGAGAAGTTGAGTGATTTACTTGTATAGAATGTTGTTAATAAGTTTGCAAAAGTTATGGCTTGGATTAACTTCATGTTTTCCTCAACGGTCACAAAATATTATAAAAAGTGCTCTTATTTAACTTACTTGTTAATTACTGATATTTAATTAAAAACTATCAGGATGTTACCAGCTACTGTAGGCTAAGTCTTATAAGTGATTTTCTTAATTTAGTTATACTTCAACTTATTATACTACCTATACTATAATCTAGAAAAAAAACCACATTCAATACCTAATTTTTCAAAAATAAATTAATATTATTGGTATGTAGATAACCTATTAAAAAGTCCTCATATAAAACAGGTATTTAAAATAATTAATACTTTTCGAATTTAAAATGCTTTTACTGTCTATTATATTATATAAATGTAGATAGTTATCATAATATTACAATATGTCATAATTTAAAATATACAATAATCACCCTTAGATATGTTTTAACTAATATAGTGATAAATAAATAAAATTTTAATATTAGTAGTATTACTGTAGCCGGAACTCAACTCTATATATTAAGGGGGGCTCCAGCGGATCATGTTTTAAAGAATAATATTTTGGTAATTTACATGACATAAACATTTGGGCTATGTCTATGTATAAGTGGTAAATGAACATTAGTGTGTGTTTCCGAGTATCGCTGTAATAACACGTCGGGCAACCGACGCCTGATGGAACTCTCGCATATGTCAATACATAGCGAAAAATGAAAATATTCTTGTTTGCATTACTATAAAAACTACTAAAAGCGGTAGTAAATTACTAATTAAACATACTTCCTGAAGTTCGATTGTAATATTGAAAAATGGTTGAAATTATAAGCTTCTAGACTATGATCTTTAGAAATCACTTTTTTGATTCAAAATCAGATGTGCCCAAAATAAATACAAATGTAAAACAATTATTTCATGGGATTTTTGAAAAAAATCTTAAATGTAAGGTCTTTTAAAATTGAAAATTAAAATCTACTTCCTACAAAGCATAGATGTATTGTTAAAGAGTTTATACATGTTTAAAAAAATCAAAAAGGACATTCCAAATTATGTGTAATTTACCACCGCTTATTGACCTAAAACGTATTTAAAATACATGAGGTGCGATCCCCTTAGAGACCCTTTGCCTAAAGTGGTGTTCGTTCACTTGTTGTTTCCGTATATTTACATTACTTACTTAAAACAATAACTTAGTCATGTAGCTAGGATTACACAATTAGGGTGGCCTAATTATCGTCAACATTTTTCTTGAGTGGCCAATATTAACGTGTTAAATCAATCATTGCATACAAAAAAAAGATTTTGTATATAAAGGTCAGCCTATATTGTATTAATAAGAATATTTTAAGATATATTTATATTGCTTAAGGCTAATATAGTAATTTATTTTACTATTACAGTCAACTCGCGATATAACGAAAATCTTGATATAACGAATAAAACTACCGGTCCCTTGAAAATATTGCGGTATAATATAATTTCGATGTAACGAACTTTCGATATAACAAATTTTTTTCTCGGTCCCTTGAAATTCGTTATATCGCGAGTTGACTGTAGTAATACACAGTAATAATTGATTTAATTTTTGCTGAAAACAATTGATTAATTATATTATTAATATACAATATTTAATTTTTAATCATTATTTTAGTATGTATAAAAATATTAATATAAATGTATTATTGTTATTTAAGTTTTGAGCCTATATATTGTTAAGTGTGATAACTAAGAACGGTGTGAATAGGTTTGTGGTATAAATAGGCTATACCTTAAAATGTATCTAAATATTTTGAAATTGACACCATGTAGGTATGTAAAATACTAAAATATAATAACATACGTAATAATTTAAAGTCCCAACTAATAATACTTTTGAATTAAAATAAAATAACTGTAATGTATTTTCTTCCTTTTAGTATTTAATTTCATCAAAATTTGAACTTTTAATATCTATAAAAATTATTATGTTTATATATTTTTTGGTTTCAATATGAAATACTATTGTGAGGGAACCTTGTATTAATTTGTCAAGTCTTACCTATAAAAATTGAATTTTAACTTCAAAATAATGTGTACATTTTTATGATTTAGACAAATTTCATTACAATTCAAACTTCTTTTTTAAAAGTACTGTTTTTACTGTAATTATAAGTTATGAATTATGATAATTTCCTATGCAGCCTTGGAGGGTTATATTCATAATTCGGATTTGTCAGTGTTCACTATGATAATATTATATAGAGGCATTACATTTTTAAAATACATGTTTTTGCTAATACATAATTGGGTAATTGTTAGTGCTGGACATCTAATCCGGATAAATCCGTATCCGAATTGAAACAACCATTATTAATCTGTTTATTCGGATTATGATAACAATCCTGATTTTGATATGAATCCGAAATAGATAATTCAATCCGGATTCTGAACTAAAAATAAAAATTAGTTTTTTACTAGTTATATTTTCATCATTGTATGGGGTAGTAATTTATTTATTTTATTATAAATCAACATTAAAGTATTAAACACCTTTTTGGAAAATATAATGATATAATATGAATATGCATGTGATAAATAATAAATTTACATAGAAATAAAAAAAAAGAATATAGAATTAAATTAGAATTAATAATTAATATAACAAACAAATATATTATATGTTTATTACTGGATGGCTAAAGTAGATACTATATTATATTATCATACATATCATGATGTCTGTACTAAGTTGATTGTTCATAAACATGATTTTTAAATTATTAATTCAGCTTTATAAATTAAACCCGTTACTCGGATTTACAGATTCAATCCGTAAATGCGGAGAACGGATTGAATTCGTTAATCCGAAAAACTGATTGAATCCGGATTTACGGTTAAACGGATTGAATCCACCAATACGGATCCTGTATTTAAATCCGTGATCCGGATTAGGCAAGCTAATGTCCAGCACTAGTAATTGTAAACTATAAGATTGAATACAGAAGATTAATAGTAGTACTTTTTACTCTTGTATATTTTTATTATGTACAAAATAATTATGTTTATATAAAATACACAGAAAAGATAAATTAAAATTACTTATAGCATAAAACTGTAGGTTAACTTCAAACACAAATACAATAAAATTAAAAAAAAATTGTATCATTTGATTCGTACAAAATCATATTGTTATATATCGCTTAATTTTAATTTACCTTCATTTATTGTTAAGAAAGATATATCGGCTAAAGTTTGTTCACATATGGCGTCACCAGCCCTTTCCCATATCTGAAAAAAATGTTTGTTTTTATAGTTACATTGTCATTTTTTAGTAGTGTGGAATGAATAATGGTGTACAGTCTACTTACTCCTTTATATTTGAAACTATCTGTTTGTGGTGGTGGGTATTTGAAATTGGGTCCAAAGTTTAAAGACAGTGTACAATTTTTGTACAAAGATACTGTAGGAAAATATTTTCCATCATATAAGTCTACAGCACTTTCATTAAAACATTCACCATTTTTATAATAAATTATTTTGCTCCCAATAAGTGGTTTCAAGCATTTAAGTGCATCACGACTACTATCTTGAGACTGTTCTTCATAATATAAATGGCTTTTGAATTTTATCAATATCTAAAAGAGCATATAAAATACCATATTTTAGTACTACTTTGGAAGGTATTATTAAAGATTGTAAATATTTATAAATAATGTTTAATACCAAATCTTTATGAGTCGGTGGAAGAGAAATCACGTTGTTAGGTAGACATATCATCATGCCTAATGTATCACCTTCACCAAATCCGTTACTATAATGTTTTCCACGGCTCTCGTGGAACACTGTACCTTTTCTTTAAAAATTAATTCAAAATATTTAAAACCATTTAGCTTTGGTTTTTATTTAGTTTTTATTATGTTTATTACCTAGATCTCCACGAATAGCCAAATTTATCATATCCTAATGGTGCTTGAACATTTGCGAATTCTTGGCTCCATCCAATACGGCAAGCAGAATTATCAGGCATATCTTCAACTGTTGTCTCCCAATACCAATTTCCACTGTTAACACCTTACAATTAACAATAAATAAATTTATGTATAAATTTATGTAAAAAAAATAATATACAATCATAACTTACTGTGTGTAGCTCTTGCCATACAGTACCCTTTCTCTCCAGTTACTGATAACCTGTCTTCAGAAATATGGAGCTGTGGTGCACGATCATGTAATGCCAATAATACTTGGTTTGGACAAAGGGGTCTATATAACCATCCCGGAATTAATTTTCCAGCAGACTCATTAGACTCATCAAACTCTTGTCTAAATGGAGCATGAGGATCTGGTTCAGCTAATATATATTTATAGCCATCTTTGTTGAACGGATGTTCAAGTGGATATCCATGGGCAGGCAATTTGACATTTGACTGATCACCAGCACTTCTACCCTTCTTGCCACTACCTAATCCACTTGTACCATCACCAAATGTTTTTCTCTTAGCACCTCGTCCTTTGAGGCCAGTTGTGATTGCTAGAAAGGTAATAAAATCGCTAATATGTTATAAAATATAATTAAAATTTATGGTAATGAAACAATATTATTATTTTACTCAATATCAATATAATAAGTATAGCATACAAAAAAAGTAAACAATTAAAGAAATATTAGTCTAGTAAAAGTGTACTTGTTTTTAATATAATTAACTACAATATGTTACATAAAAAACAATTAAGTTTGTATTACAGTCATTAATAAAATTTGAGAGAAATGATAAAGACGGTTTGATTGGTAGAACATTTTACATGGTATTTTTTCTTTTATTAACCTTTTCACTGATCCATACGTACTGTTACATCCAAAACTTTTACACCAATCAATGCTCCAGGCGTACTATTACGTTCCTGTATTTTATAATATTACCATTTGCAGGTAAGCGCATAACTTGAGAAACCCTGGGTCCCATTATTTTAAAATTAAATAATTAGATTATATAGATTAAAAATTAAATAACTAAATAAAAAATATTTTAATTTATGTAGCATACACAGGTAGCAGAGTATAAATGGAGTAGCAGTGAAAAGGTTAAATCAATATTTAGTATATTTTATATTTATAATTATGTTTAAGGTCTATGTTCATAACCAGGTAAACTTTATAGGCTATATTGGAAATTAGATGGAATCGGTAGAAATTGGTTTGCTGAATATGGGGTGTGGAAAAAAAATCTTTAGTCACTTGTATTTTATACATCAGATACTTATGTGTATACCTGTAGGCTATAAAAATTGTATGATTGGGGTATGTAAATTTCACAGTAAGTTTTGTAATAGTAAAAAGAACTTCTGATTGAAAAGTTAAAAAAAATTGTTGTGGTTGATAGTGCTCTAAATCGGTTTAATCTGAAAATTGTGCAGTTATTTTAGTTATATTATGAATAAGGCAAGACAAGAGTTCTGAGCATCTGTTGTGAAGAAAAAGGTTTTTGTTTGAATGAATCTTTATTATCCATATATTATTATTTGAAAATGGCGTATAGATTATCATATTAGTAAATCTGTTCCGTTCAATGATATAAAATGGGAGGTTCAAAAACTGAGAGAAAATATAATTGGTATATAATTAAAGTCATGTTGTGTCATGTGTTCTTGTAGATGAGTATTTATTTGATTTTAATTAAAAGATATAATTAATTTACATGCTTGATTTTTTTTTTTTGGAGTATACATATGAAATAGTAACAGCAAATAATTTTGTATACTATAAAACTCCAGCATTAATGAGTGATTTTTATAAATGCAGCGGCATAAAGTTCATTTTTATAAATCTTATTAATATTTTGTACACCTATCAAATTTTTTAAAAATATTTATAAAATATAAAAATTAAATTAAATTATCTATATTTTAGATTCTGAGTGGAACACGATTAATGTATTGATTTTACAATGATATGTTTTTTTATTTTTTTATTTTTGTGTCTGTCATCACGGTTTGGGACAGTAAAACTGCTTCGATTTTCTTCAACAGTATCTTGTTTGATGGGAAAGTGAATCTAGTTGGTGCATTCGGTAGGTCAAAATTTGAAATTTCCAATAGTTTTCAAAAGTGCCGTGAAAAACAAAAGAAAAATTAAGGAAAAACGGGAATTTTTACACAAAATCTGTTTTCGAGAAAATTGATTTTGGTTTTTGGTGTAACATTAAAACAAATGACCGTAGATACATGAAATGTTTACTGGTTGTTTATATTTCTATTTTCTATACATGATAACATTTTCAAAATATTTTGATTTGTTTTGAACTATTTAGGGACATTTTTAGTTTCCAATATTATTAGTTTTTTTTTACTATGAATGTTAATAAAACTTTATTTGTTGAGTAAAAATGCTTGAAAATTTAATACAAGGCTCCTACTATATTTTTACGATGATATTTGAAAAATATTAAAAGTCCTTAGTCACAGTTTTTTTTTATTAACATTTAAAGTTCAAAAATTTAGAAAATATGTAAAAATCACGAAAATTAGCAATTTATTTTGA
>NC_042495.1:4548078-4554760 GCF_005508785.2 Acyrthosiphon pisum | reverse complement strand
TAATGGAACACAATTCATCATTACGTAGTTTGTGCAGATAAACAAAATCATTTCGAAATGTATTATGAAAAAAATTCATTTTGAAGGTAGAATAAAAATAAGTATTATTTTTAAAGCACAATTTTGCGCCCCTTCACGATTTGCGCCCCTGGCGTAGGCACAGTTCGCCGTACCCTTGTTACGCCACTGTAGACTATAGATACACTCGTGCACTTGGCCTCAATCTCTTGTAGGTAATTGGACCCTGCTATTATTAATAATTCGTTGTTACAACTATTAACATTTTCTAGAAGACTTTTTAAAAATCTATCTTGTTATTGTACCATGCACGGATCATCAGATCATGTTAATCCGCCTTACCACGACTGGACAAGTTTACTGTTCACCAATAACGATTCTTTAAGAGGACGAGTAATTAAGGTATAAAGTTCTCCTAGTCACCGACGACTGAAAAATAAAATCTGTCAAGTAAAATGGCCGTTCCTTTGACTTGTGAAACATTTTCTGACAATCCTTGGGAAAACCACCAGTAATAAATAATTATATAAGATGACCGTTCCACGGCATGGAAAATATCCTCAAATAACGAATATTTGGCAAGTACCAGTCGACGGGACACACTTCATGATACCGCGGTTTGAACTCCTGTCTTCCAGAGACGAACTAAGGCTTATATAAGTCCCTTGATGATAAAATGTGTGTTTTTCCTATTTTATTATATATGTATTCGTGTATAATATAAATAAAATTATTTTTTATTATCGAAATTTGACATTCATAAGGAATTGTGGAGATGCAAAAAAATTTAACTAGAATGTATGACTCTAAAATTATTTCTGTATATTATCATCATGGTAGGTATGTAAATGATGAATACATAATTATAACTAATAAGTTATAATACTTATACTTATTACTATTATATAGCTATGCTTTTATTATACGACAAAGGTGCCACTATAACAAGGATGGCTAACCTTTTTTTAGGTCAAGTGCCAAATATTTCCAATCAAGGTTTTGAAAATTTTTCACGTGCCCAAAGGAAATTATATTTTCTAAGGATAAAAATAAAGTTAGGTACAATAGTCAATAATCATAATATTGAAGTCGTAAATAATAAATATTACATAATAAGTATAGTAATAATCTATAGCAACAAAATACATTTTACACAGCAATATTATAATTTTTAAGAGGACGTCATACCCGCATGTGTTGTCTCCGTCTTACGAACGTACGGCATACCAAATTTTCGTTCGCTAGTTTCAATAGGGTGCTGTCATTTTTGATTTTAGAGTGAATTGACCTATTATAAAACTTTTAGGTAACAACATTATCTGTGCCTTCTCGTTGGTTTCTACGACATTTTAATTTTTAAGTATTATGATAATTTTCAAATATTAATATTTTACACACTAATAACTCACTTAAAAATTAAAATATCGTAAAAAACCAACGAGAAGGCACAGATTATGTTGTTACCTAAGAGTTTGATAATATTGGTCAATTCACTCTAAAATCAAAAATGACTGCACCATATTGAAACTAGCGAACGAAAATTTGCTATGTCGTACGTTCGTAAGACGGAGACAACACATGCGGGTACGTCGTTCTCTTAAACATAATTTGTTTCTTTGAATTTCTTATAACCAACATTTTATAAATAGCATAATTTTTTATAATTTTTATTTTTCGCGTGTCATTGAAATTTGACCAACGTGCCACCTACGGCACGCGTGCCAAAGGTGGCAACCCCTGCCTTATAATATGTCAGTGGCGTCCTTGGGAGAGGTCTAAGGTGGCTTCCTACCCCTCCCCTATTGACCACGTTAAAATATAAGTTTTTTAAAAAAAAATCACTTTCAGAATTGAAAACTTGAAATGTAAAAACATAATATGTTTTTCGTATATTATATGAGATATGTAATACAATATATCAGAACACTTTATTTAATTGTCCAAAAATTATTGATTTAAATCATGTAATGTTAAGTGTTATACATAGGATTAGATAATCATATGATAATATTACCTACATCGCATTATTAAATTTGATAACAGTTTATCGTTACTTAAAATTCCATTATTATCAATATAAAATCCTGCAAGTGTATTCACTATATAGGTAGGCAGTAGGCACTCCGCTGTTCTAAACTTTAAATACTTACAAATAATTAACAACTTGTTCAAAATTTAATTTTTATAAACCAAAATACTCTGAAACATATACTCAATTTCGAAAATATTTCTGAAAATTTAGCTTTAACTTATTTGGATGTAAACATATTATAATATAATGGTATCAGATATTTACGTAATAATTATTGATATCACCTAAATCCGTTTTTATTGATACACGGCCAATACATATTACATAAATGTATACATACCTATTAACCTATTCATATTTCGCTTGAAACCCTCAAACCCATATAATATTATAATGTTGTTTATATAATAGTTATTGTATTAGTATTGATAAATTAAAAATTTTAATTTGCACTTTGAACGGAATACCATCCGTTTTTCTAGTTTCATTGTTATTCATTTTTAATAAAAATGTATTTGTTATTTAATTAATATTTGTTGGTAACTCTTAAAAAAATGTATAGATAACTTTTAACACAAATTCTCAGTAATTTATCATATGGTATGTATAATAATTATTAGAACATCAGTTCAATAAATTTGAAGCAGTTAATAAATATATTTTATGATATAAAAAATGCGAAGTTATGTCAATTGATCCATGAAATATTTTTAAAACCATATTTTATTTTAAATGTTTTAATTATTGTATTAACTACTTACCGACACCACACATAATCATATTATTTTGTTCTGTGGTAAATAATACAAGTTTCGTTTTAGTCATTTTTCATCATCGATCTATTAAAACTATGATAAGCATAAAGCATAATAATATATTACAATAGTATATACTTTTAAATAATGCGTGTCATATTATCAGTTCCATTAACCACGCTAAATATAATATTTTTTCCTTCGTTGATACCTACTCCAAAATACTTTTAGTATATTAGTGATTGTTGACGATTTTTACTCACAATATAGAATAATAATGATAATAATATCTAAAATATCTTATAATAATATTATGTGATACTTGATTATTTAATATACCTAAACGTCATCAGATTAAATGTAAAAAATGTTACCGCATGCATTATTATAATATTACCTATAATATGGGTATGACAATTACAATTATTCTAGAATCCATTTTTTTTACTATGTAAAATTACAATCAACATTTAAACACATATTATGTAAACCTTAAGTGAATGCGTGGTATTTTTTCCAAGGTTTTTTTTTAGGAATAAAATAATGTGAAATAGTAGGTATGAAGCCCGGAAATTCGTGCATTTGCATATTTTGTCGAGTTTAGAAATAACTAGTTGGATAAAATAAACATATGTATCATTATACTACAGAATTAAGTCAATAATTAGATTCTATTTTCACCAACATTTTAGCAACAATTTTTAGTTCAACACCTACAACTGTAAAACTAACATAATATAAATTAATTAGGTATGTATTATTTAATTTATTATAAATTGAATATTTTTGATAATCAATACATTTTCCAAATTATTATACTTCGAATTCTATAAGAAACTCAATACATTCATATCAACATTATAATTTATTCTTAAATCATAATTGTTTTCTTGTTTTCCATCAAATTTAACATTTTTAGAATGTATTTTTTGTAAAACTAATATAGGTACAGTAGGTATAAACTATAAACCAATAACAACTAACTATATCACTATAAATAATAAAAAGTAAAGCTATTATCTCATATTAAATAATTGTAATAAACATATATTTTAAATGTACTTATCATACTGCACCGACATACACGTCTGAATAAATATTTAAAAACTCATTTTCAATAATACTTTTGATACATCATTGTTTTTGTAATTCATTTCTTCTACTTGAACTATGTATTCAGCCATTCAGGAACGCTCGGCAATAATTGTACGATTATCATTTATCATCATTTATTATCATTTATTGGCATATTGACTAGTTTTAAACAGTTAAGTACTATTTAAAACCAATAGTTTCCTATGGTTAAAATATTATAGATACGCGTCTCTTGTCTCTAATAAATTTTAAACCATTTTTTTTGTGTTTTAAATTCAAATTTCAACAAAAATGATAACCATCATGTACTATTAGTATTAGGTATAGGTACTTTTGATTTTGTAGTATGATGGAATTGAATTTTTTTATTTTCAAACCATATCACAGTACTTGGTTTGGGCTTGTTCAATATAAAACTATAAGTGAATACATATTATTAACAAATAAATCATTATAAATCTATCAACACATCCTATAAATATATCGTAAATGTTTAACTATATTGATCCCTAGATCACATACTAAAATATCGATTTCCTATATTATTATACAATTCCATATTTGATTTCATGGATATGGAAATAGGAAAGTACAACTATTATTTAATATTTATACAACAGCTAGTATTTAAGTTCCACAAAGATTTACTATTTTAAAATGCGTGGGAGTAATTATGAAAACTCCATTACCAGTCACACCTTTATTTTAAATTAGTAAATCTGCGTGGGACACTCTGTATAATAATATACTTTATGAAAATATAAATGATATTCAATGCTCCTCTTTTGTGTGTTAATAACAGATAACAGTTAGATCTCAATGTTTTCATCCAATTAAGCATATCGTTTCTAAGTTTAATTTACGATTATTCAATTAGCACCTACTAGGTACTGAAAAAAATAAAACAAAACTCCTAAATAATAAAATATTTATTTTTGTATTTTGTATTTTTTCTAAAATATTTTAGATTTTAATTATTATTCAACCACATCCGAAAAGCCTACAGTTTAACTTAGCCTGTTTAAAAAAAGATACGTTTGAAATATTTCACTATAATATCCATTATCCAATAAAATATCTAATAAAATCGCAATTTCAATGTTTATATTGGCTACGATTGTAGCCACTTGAGTAGCCAAATCATAGTCGCGTATAATGCGAATAATATGTGATGCTGACCATGTCAATATATTCATAATATATTACTGCACGCAAATAAAGACGTATGAGCCAAATATTAATTTGATTAAAAACTATTTTCATTATGAAATTATTCTAATAAGGAACATTTTTTTATCATTTGATACGCAATTATTAACAGTAGAATTCTAGCTAATCATTTAGAACAAATAAAATTAAACTTTATTTATGTATACCAATAAATAAAATAAACTTAAGTATTGAATGTTTTAAAAATAATATGTTACGAAATTTTCAAGCAATATTGTAAGGTTTGTGATTGGCTTTAGTTTAGTATGATTTTAGTACAACCATTATAAAGGAACCAAAAACAAAATTATTACCAATTTATTCTTTATCTAACCATACGTTTTATATCGTACCTATTCAAAATAGATGTTATTTTCATGGATGTTATTGAATTTTTTAGATTCTTATCTGATTGATGAATGTATTTGTTTTAAGTACAATTATGTATGCTATACTTTTGCGTCTGACGGCATTTTTGAGCAGTAAAAGACAAAAGTGCTCCAATCTTCAACTTTATAATGATTCATGATTTATGGTATCAAATCAGATTTAGTAAATAATTACAGGTACTATTCAAAATAATAAATAAAAAACAATAAACATTCAGAGAAAACGTAAGATTGCTATAATATGAGCAATTTATAAGGAATTAGGTAAAACATTCGATCTTCAAACGCTTATACATACAATTGTGTCCATATGTATTTTTGATATTTGTAAAATGCTGTAAGTACCACCTACGATCGTTCCTTGAGGAAAATGTTATTATATTTTACACAGAGAAAAAATTCTTTTCAATAATATTTATCGAAAAAGAATCTAAAAATGTAAATTTTTTACAAATAGCTTAAGACAAGTAGATACAAATATTGTGAACATTTAACTATGTATAGAAAATGATAAATTAAGAAGCAGTTTCAGGATTTTACGATTGATAGTTTTTAAATCAAAATAAAATAATAAAAATCGTTTCTTTCCGTTTGAATATCTAATTACATAAAATTGTAAATGCTCCTAAAAAGTAAAAGATATAGCTTTACAATAAATTGTTTTTTATTCCATAGACAGCAAAAATGTAAGAGAAATTCTGAAGTATTTATTTTTTAAGACTTATAAGTCCAAGGTATTAAAATTAGAAAATTAATTACAAAATAATTTGTGAATGTTCGTGATCTATAAAAATAATTATGACTGTATTTTTGATATTTTTGATTGTTTCAAGAACAACTTATGAGAAACTTTATATTTGATTTTCAAATGTTTTAACCGGTATAATCGCATTAAACTATCGATATAAATTATAAACGGAAAAAGGATAACATTTCAAATGTCAAAAAATACCTAGCTCAAACTAAGCTAAATTATTTTGAAAATTACTGCGAATTTTTTACTTTAGACCCACCCCACCTCCCAAGTACCAATTGTATATTTAGATTCCATTGGTACTAGAAACCAGCTATTAGATTCTGAGTGGAACGATGAATGTATTGATTTTACAATGATGTGTGTCTTTTTTTTAATTTTTTTAATTTTAATTACTTTAAAGTACTCATAACTCGCTTAAAAATTAAAA
>NC_042495.1:4546727-4547692 GCF_005508785.2 Acyrthosiphon pisum | reverse complement strand
TTACCTTTAGATTTTATAAGAGGTCAATTCACACTAATTTTTAAGCTAACGGAGCTACACGTGTTCTGCTTTGCGTATAATTTGCTATGTTACGCACTTGTAAGACGGAGACAACACATGCGGGTATCACGTATTCACGTCCTCTTAATGAATTTTAGATTCTGAGTGGAACGATGAATGTATTGATTTTACAATAATGTGTGTTTTTTTTTTTATTTTTTTTTTATTTTTTTTGTGTGTGTACACGATAAGTAATCGAAATAATGCTTCGATTTTCAAATTCAGTATCTTGTTCGATTGAAAATTGAATATCGTTGATGCATTGAGGAGCTCAAAATTTAAAGTTCCCAGTAATTTTCAAAAGCGCAAAGAAAAACCAAAGAAAAATTAAGGAAAAACGGGAATTTTTACGCAAAATCGATTTTTCACAAAATTGAATTTGGTTTTTGGTGTAACTTTAAAAAAAAATGACCGTAGATACATGAAATTTTGACTGAATGTTTATCTTAGCATTTTCTATACACCATAACATTTTCAAAATATTTTGATTTATTTTGAGCTCTTTACGGACATTGTCAGTTTTCATTTTTTTTTTAGTTTTTTTTCTAAATATATCAATAAAATTTTATTTGTTGATTAAAATAGCTTGAAAATTTAATAAAAGGCTCCTAGTTTATTGTTTCAAAAGCAGATGAAGTCCTTAGTCACAGTTTTTTTTTTTTATAAGCATTTAAAGTTCAAAAATTGACAAAATATGGAAAAATCACGAAAATTAGCAAATTATTTTGAGTTAAGAATTCGTAAAAATTTTAAAATGTAATACAAGATTCCTTATAAGATTATCTACCTTTATTAACAAAAAATATCTATAAGAAGGTCAAATTAAATTTTTATGATCGTTTGAAATTCAAATTTTTACAACATTGGATATTCACTCGATTTCTTATGTAGCGATTTCCTTATTT
>NC_042495.1:4544694-4546677 GCF_005508785.2 Acyrthosiphon pisum | reverse complement strand
AATAGTGATATTTTTTATCGATACTTGTATTTAAACTATTTAATATAATTTTAGTTATTTAATAATAAATTATGTAGTAATAAATACGATTATGATGAATGTTTAAACAGGTCATCGTTTTGAACTAAATAACACTATAAAACACGTGTGTTAAATCAGTAAACAAAAAATAGTCCATAGTGTGACAAATGACAATTTACCAATCATTACGTCTGATTGAATCTAAAATCAAGTGAGTCCAAGATATTCGGTTTTTGAACTAATAAAAAAATAGATTGATACACTTTGGCAACGTATGCGAGAGTAATATTTTCAATTTAATGTCTACATTTAGTCATGAAATCGTGTAACTATAAAAATAAAAGTTTACAAATGTTTAAAATATTTACTTCCGTAGAGACATTATACATAATTTGGGTAGGTACTATATTATACACACTCATAATGCATATTTTATACTTAGTAGAAATCATAAATTGCCGGTATATCCAGAAAATAAAAAAGAGGTCTTCAAAACCTACACTTCATAAACACAAAATATGGAATTATATTCTTCCGTTTCTTTTCCGGCATCATATTATTATTTTACTTGTACATTATTTTAAAACATTTGCCGTCAAAAATAGTTGCGGCACGCTTCATATGAAGATGTATTATAATTTAGGTGTGGGTTCATTCAAACATGTCTATAAAACACGTCAGGTTACTAAATCTTAAATCGTTTGGATTTATCCCATTAAATAATTATAGTATTATTGTGATTAGGTACAATGAATTCAATTTTTAATATAATTTTACATAAATCAAATTCAAAGAACAATAAAAAAAAGGTGGGTAAGTGGATGTCGCTCTGTTGTACAGTAAATTACAAGTGAGTCACTGTATAATGGATGGTATTAAATTTGAATTCAATGATATAATATCATTGTATAAGAAAAACGATTCTGAGCGGAGACGGTATGTCAGTCTAGGTATAAGACATAATATTATATATGGTATTAAAAAAAATTGATCTATAATAGGTACCTATAATAAATTCCAAATTAATCATATCACAATATCAATTAGGTACTTATAACGCGTTATACATCAACAACAAACCGTGATACTATCATAGATATATAATAGTATCCTTAAGAAGTTTCAAGTATACCCACGAAATATATTATACAATCGCAACAAAATATTTTGACTCTTTTTGAACTGCTTACGGACATTGTCAGTTTTCATTTTTTTTTAGTTTTTTTTTCTATAAATATCAATAAAGTTTTATTTGTTGGGCCAAAAAGTGTAAAAATTTAATACAAAGCTCCTGATATATTGTTACAATATCATTGAAAAATATTAAAAATATATAGGAACAATTTTTTTTATAAGCATTTAAAGATCGAATTTTGACAAAATTCATCAAATTTTAATTTGAATAATTATTTTGTAGTTAAAAATTATAAAATGTTCAACTTTTGTATCTAAGAATTGAAAATTTAGAACGAGATTCCACGTAAGTAATTAATTCTGTTACCAAAAAATCTAAGAAATACATAAGCACAGTTTATTTTTATAGTCATTTTAAGTTCAAATTTGGACGAAATTACATATTAAAAACCTGGAATAATTATTTTAGTTATTTTGTTGTGATTGTATAATATATTTCGTGGGTATACTTGAAACTTCTTAAGTATACTATTATATATCTATGATAGTATCACGGTTTGTTGATGTATAACGCGTTATAAGTACCTAATGGATATTGTGATATGACTAATTTAGAATTTATTATAGGTACCTATTATAGGTCAATTTTTTTTTAATACCATATATAATATTATGTCTTATACCTAGACTGACATACCGTCTCCGCTCAAAATCGTTTTCTTATACAATGATATTATATCATTGAATTCAAATTTAATACCATCCATTATACAGTGACCCACTTGTAATTTACTGTACAACAGAGCGACATCCACTTACCCACCTTTT
>NC_042495.1:4536082-4544594 GCF_005508785.2 Acyrthosiphon pisum | reverse complement strand
GATCTTATTTGGTACGGAGTATAGGTACCTAGGTATACATATTTTAATATTAAGTTAAATTATAATAATAATGTACCTATTTAAAAATATATTAAGTATTCATACAGCTTAGAAAATGTACTTAGAGACAGCAAATTGTAGGTACCAGCACAGAACAGGAAAGTAACCTCAGTAGGTAAGTGCATAAACAATTGAATTAATTTTTTTCGAAATTTGAATTAGTTTTGGTGTTATTGTTATACTATGATATAATAATATAGCCTAAAGGTAGGTGCCAAAAATATTGTAATTTGTAATTAATATTTCTATTTTATGCAGTTACTTACTAAAAGTTTATCACTTGGAACATCAATAATAATTGTGCATCAATGTGTATCAATACAAAGAAACGATTTCATTGAACAACGTTAAAATTAAATACCAGAATGAGATTCAATGAAACGATAAAAACAAAATTCGCATAGAGAACTACTTCAGTACTCGGCATTCAAATTAAACGATAAATATTGAAATTTGAACTATTTAAATTAGGAAATAGTAACAATATAACTGTTTTGGTTCAATAGGTGTCTGCTTAGAAGCCGTTAAAACTTGTTAACACGATGCCGATGGCCGGTGCAGCCCGGTGTACCGCTGCGACTAGTGGAGAGTGCGAGACGCGACTACGCGAGTAAGCGAGTTCACCGCAAACCACAGTTCACAAACTTCTATCACAGAATTCTGTGCTTCTATACTACACTAGATAAGGGGCACGGACTCCTATATAATTTACATTGTTACAAGTGAAGTTCAGCTGTGGACGGCCGCCATGTTGTCGGTTGGCAAAACATTTCATTCATTATACAAAATGCTTTAGGAATAAGATGGTTTTTGATGGTAAAATAGTAAATGCTAATTAATAATTTATATAAAATATTTATATATTTTTTAAAAAACAACAGTTTTAGGAATAATAACAACACGGTATCGTGGTTAATCGTGCGGTAACTTAACCTAACCAACCAATCACAGCAAAGGATTTGTATGCACGTACACGCGCGCGTGTATAGTGGAAACCCGCCTTTATTTGTCTTACCATACAATTGTAATACCATACAATTGCCAACCTACCCAGAAGCTTCAATTCGTGCCACAAACACAAACAACATATATTTCAGTGACTACACTAAAACCGTCAACGGCGTCAATTAGTGTCAACCAGTAACCACAGAACAATTTATTAAACTAAATTTAAATTTATTATAAATATTTATAAACTTATTTCAGTTGAGCACGGTTGATAACTTGATGTCTTTATTCTTTACCGCAAAACGATGAACATTGGATAGTGGGTGATTTGAATATAATTAGATACCGTAGTTCTCCATAGTCCATGCCAGTTTGCCACATTACCACTACCATAGAATATTAATAATATTCTATGCCACTGTCACTAACGAGCGCAACTATATTGGCAACGAACATTTCACGTCGTAGTCCACAAGTTCTATGGGGCCCATTGTTCTCCACGTCACTATTTTAAGTAGGAGAAATGGTATGATTTATTGCTGTACTATAGAAATTTATCTTTTATTTATGGGCCCAGCAAAGTTGCACTCGAGCGGTGAACAGAACGTCTGAGCCTTGGATAATATCATAATTATTATTATCTAAATTCTAAGGTCCAAGCAGCAAGCACAGACCAGCGAAGCGTATAGCCTGTGCCCCGTGGAAAGAAACTCGAAGTGGCGAAGTAACCCACTGACGCATAGACCTATTATGCACTGACGTCTGACTGCGCTTCAATTTGAAAGTGTCATAATATTATAATAGCTTCAAATTTGTTTTATTTATATACAAATAAAAATAATAATTGTGTTTAAAATTCAAAATTCCATTGTATAATTATTAAAAGTGACATAAGTTACAAAAATAACAAACGATAAATAACATGGGGGTCATGTATTTAAGATTGCATATTGTCGTTTGGTACAATGGCATATAGTTTAATGTCTACATGGAAATCCGAAATCCACGACGTGGTGATTGGAGACGATAACAAAAATAATAAAATATAATTGATAAGATTGGATGTTGTGAGTTGTGACTTCAGAGTTGAGATTTTGAGAACTATTTGAGAATAAATAATTAAATATTAACACCTAAGTTAAAGGTAATTGACAAGATTACAAATAATATAATTATTTTTTTTGCAATTTAGTTGTCATTTATCTCCAGTTGTTATTGATATTTTGATTCATATTCTGTGGGCATTCCAGCATATTATTTTTGAAAATTGTATATAGGTACCAGCTAACATTAAGTCATACAAAAATGACGGGTAATACATAATAAATATATATTTTTTATTGATTATTTAGTTCTTATCCAATAAATTGATTTTTATTTTTAATTCTAGATATAGTGAAACAAGCAGAGTCTTATGAGGCAAACGAATTGTTCGACATTAAAAACTCGTACTACATCGGAAACTACCAACAATGTATTAATGATGCTCAGAAAGAACCGGTATTTGATGTTTCAATAATTTTTATTATTTATGGTTTGATTGTAATTTACAACTATAGTTAGTTTAAGGAGTACACAATTCATGTTTATTGTTTAAGATATCTTCTATTGCTATTAACATTAAATATTAATTTTTTTATAGCCAAACTATGGAAATTTACGTTTACAACGAGACATATTCATGTATCGTGCTTACTTAGCACAAAAAAAATATGGTATCGTACTAGCAGAAATAAAAGCTAATTCACCTCCAGAACTAAAACCCTTTAAACTGTTAGCAGAGTATTTGCAAACTCCCGGTAATAGGTAAGATTATTTAAGTGAAAATTGTGATAAAAATTGTATAGATTTTAAAAACACTTACGAGAAACACCTACAGAGATATTCAATTGTAATAAGAATCTTCAATGTTAATTTCTCTTTTTAATAATTTTAAGGCATCAATTAAAAATATTTTTGAATTTTTGAGGATAAATTATAGTTTTCAAATATTTTTTTTGGTGGGTTAAAATATTAGTATTTGGTAATAATACATAATTTAACATATTTATTTATCTATTTCACAAAGTTAATAAACATTCTTTTATTTATTGGGCCATTACTGTATTAAATTAAATAATTAAATGGCAATCATATGAATTTATAGGACACCATTGTTATGCGTGATCTTTGGAAATAACTAACTTTTTATTTTTGAAATGTTGACTATTTTATTATCTAATAAGTAATAGTGTACTACTGCAGTATACAGTGTAAAAATGTCAAAAAAAAGAAAAAAAAGGTGGGTAAGTGGATGTATTAAATTTGAATTCAATGATATAATATCATTGTTTAAGAAAAACGATTCTGAGCGGAGACGGTATGTCAGTCTGGGTAAAAGACATAATATTATATATGGTATTAAAAAAAAATTGACCTATAATAGGTACCTATGATAAATTCCAAATTAATCATATCACAATATCCATTAGGTACTTATAACGCGTTATACATCAACAACAAACCGTGATACTATCATAGATATATAATAGTATACTTAAGAAGTTTCAAGTATACCCACGAAATATATTATACAATCACAACAAAATAACTAAAATAGTTATTCCAGGTTTTTTAATATATAATTTCGTCCACATTTGAACTTGAAATGACTATAAAAATAAATTGTATAAATGTATTTTTTAGATTTTTTGGTAACAGAATTGATTACTTACGTGGAATCTTGTTCTAAATTTTCAATTCTTAGATACAAAAGTTGAACATTTTATAAATTTTTAACTGCAAAATAATTATTCAAATTAAAATTTGATACATTTTGTCAAAATTCAATCTTTAAATGTTTATAAAAAAAAATTGTGCCTATGTATTTTTAATATTTTTCAACTGCTATTGTAACAATGTATCAGGAGCCTTGTATTAATTTTTTACACTTTTTGGCCCAATAGATAAATTTTTATTGATATTTATAGAAAAAAAACTAAAAAAATTGAAAACTTACAATGTCCGTAAACAGCTCAAAAAGAGTCAAATTATTTTCAAAATTTTATCGTATATATAAGATGCTAATATAAACGTTCAGTGAAATTTTCAAGTTTCTACAGTCTTTCGTTTTTTAATTATATAAAATAAGAAAATTGTTGCGTAAGAAATCGAGTGAATATCAAATGTTGTAAAAATATGAATTTCAAACGCTCATAAAAATTTAATTTGAGTTTCTTATAGAAATTTTTTTTTAGATAAAGGTAGATTATCCTTTAAGGAATCTTGTATTACATTTTAAAATCTTAGTTCTAAAAAGAAAAATTTTTACGATTTATTAACTCAAAATAATTTGCTAATTTTCGTGATTTTTACATATTTTCTCAATTTTTGAACTTTAAATGCTAATAAAAAAAAACTGTGACTAAGGATTTTTAATATTTTTCAAATATCATCGTAAAAATATAGTAGGAGCCTTGTATTAAATTTTCAAGTATTTTTACTCAACAAATAAAGTTTTATTGACATTCATAGAAAAAAAAACTAATAAAATTGGAAACTGAAAATGTCCCTAAACAGTTCAACAGTAAAAAAATAAAAAAACACACATCATTGTAAAATCAATACATTCATCGTTCCACTCAGAAACTAAAAGCTAGATAGGATTCAGAGTTGGAAATTGTTGTTCGGTTCATACATCTGAGCATAGAATTGAGAAGTATTAATAATCATTATAAATTTGAATGTTATATCATCGCATTTGAAAAATAGTTATGAGTTTATCAAAAAGAATGAAGTTTTTGAATTGTCCAGTCACTTTTGAAAAGTACTAATGTTCATTGAATAATGGTATATGTATATTAGAGTAACCTTGTATTAATATTAGGTTTTAGTAACTAAACTTAATATTTGAGCCCTGTGGGGCGGATCACCTAATTTATCTATGACATTTGTCAAGTAGATTTTATAGATGGGATGGTCCACCGTAGGGTATACTGTAGGGATCCTGCTGTCGACCAAGAATTTAAGTTAATATGTAAAAATAAACAATTAAACATTGCAGTACGTAAGTGTTTTGATTGCACCTGTTTGTTAAATTAAAAAAAGGGAGATGATGGGGGCCCCTTAATGTACGGTGTCATAGTATATTTTAAAAACTTCATCGCCTTGTCTGAGTTACAAATTATATTTAAAACAATAAATTCAGTGAAATATATGGTTTTTATATAATGTATATTTTCAATGTATTTCAAGGAATTCTATTTTGAAAACATTGGAACAAGAATTGGAAAATATGTACGAAATAAATCATTCTCTTGTTATTGTAGCAACAACAATTTATAATCATGAACATAATTATGAATCTGCTCTGAGGGTTCTTAAAAATGATGATACTCTTGAAGGGTATGTATTTTTAAATAGAATATACAATTTTTTATATTAATAAATTAATATAAATATAACATATAATAGAACATATATTAATTTATTTTAGTGTCACATTGTCTTTAATAATATATTTGAGAATGAATCGAGTAGATTTAGCATCAAAAGAATTTAAAAAGTTAAAAGCAATGGATGAAGATGCAACATTAACACAAATGGCACAAGCTTGGTTAAACTTAGCATTGGTAAGATCACAAAAGGCTTTAAAAAGCAATGTTAATCCTAATATATAAATTTTATTACAAGTCATTGAACTAAAAAATATAAACAAACAAAAAAACTATAGGTACACTATATCATAAAATTTATTTAAATTGGTAACTAAGAGGACGTCGTACCCGCATGTATTGTCTCCTTCTTACATATATACGACATACTAAATTTTTGTTCACCAGTTTTGATAGTGTGCTGTTAGTTTTGATATTAAAGTGAATTGACCTATTATGAAAGTTTAAGGTAAGATTATTATCTAAAGCACGACATAGGCTTTTATTGAATTATTTTGAAGTATGTTTTGACCTTGTTGAAACTGTACATTTTAAAACTAACTTGACACAGGCGAAGAAAAATGTTTTATGAGCATGTGTAAGATGGAGACAACACATGTGGGGATGACGTCTTCTTAATGCTTTTGATTTACTTCATTAAAAATAATACAATGTATGTAAATAATCTCGTGGTAATAAGTAAAGTGTTTGTATATAGGGCGGAGACAAATTGCAAGAAGCTTATTACATATTTCAAGAACTAACAGACAAATATGGAGTTACTGCATTGTTGTTGAATAGTCAATCAGTATGTTATATTGGTCAATGTGAATATAAAAAAGCTGAAATAACATTACAAGATGCTTTAGAAAAAGATAGTAATGATATCGATTCCCTAGTAAATTCTTTGTTCATTTCTGTCCATATGAAAGTATCAGCTGATGTAAGTTATTGTTAGATTTAGATTTACAATTTACTAAGTTTTCCTTTTCCTTTGTTGCAGGTTACTAAAAGACAGTTAAATATGCTGCGGGATACCTATCCTAATTCTGACTTTATTGAAACATACAATAAAAAAGAAGCTGAATTTGATTCATTGTCACAAGCATACCAATAATAATAATCTATTCAAAAGTGACATGTAAACACTTATCTTTATAATCTAAATTATATATTATTTTTATTTGCTTCAAAATTTTAAGTTATTTTATAATTTGAGAAAGTATTATATTAAAAAAATAGGTTAATTTTATTGAATAAATTAATTTTTGTTCATGGTATTTAGATTTTTACAGCCAAATTTAAAATTAAATTCATATCTATAGATTACTGTGAATGTGTAATTTATGTTTCTTTAAATTAGTTCTCTTACTCAGTATATTGTTCTATAATAGTTAAATAGTGTAAATGTGAAACACTATTGCAGTATTTAAATTTTATTATTATAATGTACTTAAATTATATTATATAAAATCCCAGACGTGTGTCATCTTACATTCGTTCTGTATTTCACTGAGACAAACAATTTAGGTATAATTATTATTGACTACTTTTGAAGTAATTTTATTAGTTAATAAAAATTCTCCGTCTTGCTATATTTACTCATACGATAGCAGTCTCATTTAATCCTTTGCTATCAGGTCATCACTCATCGGTAAAGTAAAATGTAATATATATTTATACGTTTGACAAAATAGCTTTAAAAATTAATATTGGAAACCATACTTTTGATCAAAAATGTGTATTAGTAGATTCTTTATTTATACTAGTATTAATCTGATTAGATTTTATCACACAATTTAAACCAATTATTAACTTCAATACTAGAACACTCGTCAATGAAAGATAAAAATGTGGGAGAGTATAGGTAAGCACTCTGCTGTATATAAGGTGTCAAGTCTACCTAGTTATTGAGTAAGTTATTGTAATGTATGTGTTAAATATGAATTCAATGATAAATCATTGCATACTGCATTGGCAAGAAAAACAATTCTAGCCGAAGACATCTGTCAACCTAAGTATTATCTAAGTAGGGGCATGTAACCTATTATGTTAAATATTTTATAATTTACGCTGTGATTACTTATAATATAGGTTGAGTAGGTTCTCAAACTTTTTTGACGAAGAGCACATTAAACTATTTTCTAAAAATCCAGTGTCACCCTGTAATAGTATAATATAATACTATATAATACTATATTATAGTGACATTGTGTATTTATATTTATATTTAAAACTTTGGTTTTCTTTAGCTAGGTATAGACACAATAGCTTTTGACTTTTGTATAGGTAATCTGTGTTATTACATTAAATAGACACGTTATATATTTAATTTTTTTTTTTTTTTCTATATTTGTTCATTGAAACGACCTCAAGGTCTTTGACAATGCTTATCACAAGTGGGTACCTAGTAGGGAGATCATGTGATCTATTTATCTATGTATATATTTCATAAAATAATTTTCTTCTTGAATTGTGAAAAATATGGATGATTGCTATTCACTTTAGGTATACACCTAAATATAACCTATTTTGAAATAATACCAAGACAGTAAAATTTAAATTATTTTAAATTCAACCAAGGTATAAAAGGCAGCATAAAATTAATCTAAATGTTTTAAAAATATTACCGTATATAAAATATAGTAATATACTTGTGGTGTGGAGATTGGCCTCAGTCACTAACGTGTTCTGAGATCAAGCATCAGCTGGTATCGCTAGTTCCCAGATGGGTGACCACCTGGGTTTTTAGTGACAAATCTTTGCCACATATTCACGTGTTCATACACAAGGGCGTCCGCAGGGGGGGGGCAAGTAGGGGCAGTTGCCCCTCCCTAGGCTTTTTTCTTGGTTGATTATCATATATTATTATTGATGATTTTAATGTTCTAAAAAAACTAAAAAATTACCTAACAATTCTAAATAGTGCACTAAATTATTTTTATTTTTAATATTAAAGATAAAAATTATAATTATACGTTTTAACTTTTAAATGATTGTAGAAAAGTTTAACAGACAGAACTTATCATTTAGACTACCTGTTTAATCTAAAAATTAACTATTTTTTTTCTATACCTATAGGTTTAGACTTA
>NC_042495.1:4523780-4536032 GCF_005508785.2 Acyrthosiphon pisum | reverse complement strand
AATATACAATATCGCAAAATAAACTTTTTAAAATTAAAAATAAAAAATATATATTTTTTTTTACAGAGTGATTTTTTTTACACTTGATTCAAGGGCCAGAACTAAGAACGTTGCTTTTATAGATTATGAGATGTAGTGGTGGGACCAAGTGCAATACTGTAGTGTCAACCAAGTTTTTACTTTTTTGTAAAAAAAGTTTAAATGTTCATAGAATAGCTACAACTTTTCAAGCTCGAAATGTTTTATTTTATGAATTACCTAAAACTATAAAACCAACGATAACATTTTATCTATTAAAAAATAATGTATTTGATAATTTAAAATGACATAACAATTAATTAAAATGAATGCAGCAAGATTAAGTTTTTAACTAACAATGTACGTATAATTCATACATTTTTTTACATTCCTTGTCTATATGAAAGAAAATATGTCACAAGAATACTTTATAACTAATAGGATAGTGAGACAAAAATTGTAAAAATGTAAAATTTATGTAAATAGCTTAAAAATAGTCAAAATATTTTGAAAATTATACATGAAGTGCACGGATCAGCTAATATTATATAGGTACTATAGTAAAAATATGTGAACCACAGTACAAATTGATCATAAATATCAATGATTATAGGTAGGTAGGTACCTATATAATATGGATTTTTAATACAAATTCCAAAATAATGGTTATTTTATTAATTATTAATTAACAATTATATGAACCAAGATTATAGGTATAGAAAATGCTAGTATAAACTTTGAGTGAACATTTCTAGTAGGTATCTACGGTTATTCGTTTTTGAATTTAGTTAGGTATTTATTTAATAATCACTTAAGAGGCGGATTTAAGACAAAATAAATAAACAGGACAATACCTACATTTTTTGATTATTATATAACATTTAATATTTTTGATTTGTTGCCTATTTTAATTTACTTGGTTATAAAATATATTAGTGAGAATCAAGGGCATCATTTCAGTTTTTTTCAGGGATGGAAAACGTTTTTAAAAAACGTTATTTAACGGAAAAAAACAAAAAACGAAAACAATTAATAAAACAAAAACAAAAAACAACTGAAAAACGATAAAAAAAAAATCCCAAAACCGAAAAAATTTAATAACGAAATCAAAAACAAAAACGAAAATAAATTATAGTATTATACATAAAAAAAAAAAATTTTGAAAATTTGAAAAAAATTCACTTGTCTTTACTTTTTAATCTTTAACTTTAAAAACATTTTAATTTTAAATCAGAAATTTTGAATTTTCTAATTTTTATATAAATTATAATTTTGATTTAAAATTTAAATATTAAGAATAATTAATTTTAATTTTTAACTTTTAAGTGCATTTCTGTATTGCGCGTTACTATTATAACTTAAAAGTTAAAAGTTATACGTTATAAGCGGTTATTATATATTCTGTATATACCTACCTAATATTTATTATATACAATATTTATAATATATATTGTTTTTGATTAATGTTTTTAAAAACGTTATTTTCCTATTGTTTTTGAATAACGTTTTTGATAATATTGTTTTTTTTTGCTTATATTTATATAATAATTAATTTTAATTTTCAACATTTAAGTGCATTTCTATATTGTGCGTTACTATTATAACTTAAAAGTTAAAAGTTATAAGTTACAAGTTATAAGAATATAATATTAAAAAAATATATATTATCAAAAATGTTATTTGGAAACAATAGGAAAATAATGTTTATAAAAACGTTAGTCAAAAACAATATGGAAAAATAATGTTTTTAAAAACGTTAATCTAAAACAATATAGAAAAATAACGTTTTTAAAAACGTTAAACAAAAACGAAAACGAAAAAATTAAAAATGTTTTCCATCCCTGGTTTTTTTTATTGTTGGTGCCAACATTTTCGACAGCAATTTAAGGCCATTTCAATGTCTACCATCGGGCCACAATCATGGGCCCCATCTTTTGGAGGGTGACATGATGGAAAATACCTCCACTGTCTCCTTCTTCTCCTTCTCTGCCAACTATATGCCATTTGGGGTCGGTCACCATTGTCCTACACCTCCATAGTGCTCTGTCCTCCCCCCACATCTCCTTTATTCACACCAGCTATTTTTATGTAATTTTCTATTAAATTTTACTACCTTTTTTCAGTCTTCCTCTTTTTCCTTCAATATGAATTTCCATAGCCACCCTCACTACCTGTGAATCGCCTTTCCTCATAATTAGACATAACCACATTGTAGAATTTCAAAAACGGTAGAATATTTGTGTAATTTATTTAAGACAGGTAATGTTACTTAGTATAATATTATACAATAATATAGGCATGGAAACATCACCATTGTTACTTTTTTTGTCTAATTACGTGTACTTTTAATGTATTTATATTTGTATTTATTTTGTAGATACCGGTTGTATTAGCACTATGTAAATAAAAAATAAATGTATGGGTATAACTCGTATAAACACCTTAATAATAAAATACATCTAACCTAATCTATAAAATTGTTCTCCTTGCAATCGAAACACATAATGTTATACCTATATGTATATTATTAAATTTATTCTAAGGCCCTCTTACTCACAATGGCATGCACAATCCCTTTAATTCATATTTCTATATACCTATTTTCTACTTGCTATTTTAATTTAACAACTTAGATTTAATTTAATAACAAACTGTGAAGTTTCAATACTTTTCGAAATTTGCTATCTGTTGAAAAATAAAAATGTTTTAGCTATACAATTGAGTGATACAATACAATTATTGAGTGGAATACTGCAATTCGCCACGTGTTATTAATAATATATAACTTTATTATAATATTAATTTAATTAATTTTGCTAGCAATATTTGAAATAAAATGTAGGTAGGTACCTACCTACTACCTACTATAATAAGTGAGCACAGACATTTCTGTCTGCAGGATAGTCATACGACATAACATATTAACAAACACACATAAGTGCATATATATATATTATTATATTCATATTCACGCCTTAGTTATAAAACTAATTTGGATTCGTTTAACTACATTTACAGTTGTAAAAAAGTATTTTGTAAATAAAAATAAAATGATCGACCATCATGATAATATTGAATATTGTGGCGAGGGAAGTTCGCAGAGTAATCAAGTGTCTACCATGGTCACCCCGTGCGCGCGCCTAGTAATCATATTTCGACCGACGTAATAAAATGCAATTTGTATATCGTTGCATATATAAATTTAAAATAGTATATACAAATATATACAATATGCATAGGTACGCCATCGTACTTAAATATATCTATTTTCTAATGATTTAATATTTAAATTGGATAATGAATCGGTTTATTATATTGAGCACTTGACAATACTAAACGTAATATTGTGTAAATAGCTCGTGGGCAAGTTTTCTATACAAAGACATTTTTATGGAGTTTTTTGTTTGGTTTTATAACTTTTTAAACTTCTTTTGTGTTGGTTAAGTACATTTTGGATGGATTTTTTTTTCATAAACACACCAATCACCAACTATACTATATATAATATATAATTATAATTTATTAATTTATGGCGTTGGAGAGAGACAAATTGAAATTTTGTTATAACAATTTTGTGTTATGAATATTTTGAGTAAATTAAATGTTGAAAGACAGACACTATAAGTACAATATTAAATACTACCTTGACCAGTATAAAATAAATGTTACTGTTACCGTACTATGTAACTATGTAAGCACGTAACGTTAATATCATGAAATATATTATATTATGTACCCTATTATAATTCCTCATTTTAGATTACCTATACTGCTATAGGTACTTAATATATAATTATAACATTAAAATGTTTAAATACCTACTATAGGTACCTATAGATCAAAATGGTTTTTTAATGCGATGATTAATCATTTATTTCAAATTTGTAGATACTATTATTCCAGAGTTTAATAATCATTGAGTTCGAAAACATTTGTACGATCGAAATGGTAAAAAATTATTTTGAATATTTTTAAAAACGGCAGTCTCCATAATTTAATAATATTGTATTCAATTTATAAATATAGGTAATATTTTTATAATATTTATCTTATCTTATAATATATATACATATAAAAAAAAGTAAACAATTATATCCTTTTCTAGATCACCGGATCTCATTAATTACAATCAGATTATTATACCTTAATGACTTACTTTTAAATCTAGGTTTTCTGATCGTGGATTTAAGATTCATAATATTCGTATGTTCGTATATCTCGATCCTTCAGAACTCATGTTGATTATATTACTTACGACTTCTTGGGTTCTTACGACGACACAGTATAATAATTTTAACTCAGCAGAATCTTTAGTCATCCTTTATTCTGCTCTTGTCTGATCGATTCTCGTCTATTTCTTGATAACGGATTAATAATTTGAAACACTATACTATCACATTGATTTACGATTTATTGAACAGGTTCATAAAATATTTCTTAGCTATGTATGTTTAAAGTTTCTAAATAAAAATTGACCACCCTCACAATTATTCTAAATCTTTCATCTAAGTTTTAAATCTCAGTTCTTTCAAAAACAGGCAGTTAAGGTCAAAACGTTTTGCTAAATCACTATTCTTGAAAGATTGATTCATCTTGTTCCTCAAGCGTATAGATATAAGCGTACGAGTTTCAATTGCCCATACAAGGTCCCGCGAGACATTTCATATTCCGACTTCCCCGTTCAGTTTTTCTTATGAATGATCCATTGCAGTTAGTTTGGTTTGAGCTAATATACGATCTTTGAATTATATTAGGGGATAATGGGGGAATACCGGTCGGTGGGTAATACCAGTGACCTCGTTAGGGGAGAGTGATCCACGTTGAGACAAAAATCGTATTATTATATCATTAAAGATAGGAGAGTTGTAGAACATTTCTAATACTGTACTAAACGAATCAGGAAGTAGTAGGGCTTATTATAGCGTATTATTAAAAACTATTTTATCGGCTCGAAAAAATTCGTTTTTAAAAAAGTAGAAAGTGTCTCATTGTAGACCATGGTCCACAATAAGATCTATATTATTCTTGATATAAAATAAAAAAATAAAGATGAAAAACTAATTTAACTTTTTAAACTTGGTTTGAAAAGACAAAACATCATAAAATGCATATATAATCACAGGTAAAGATATACTACATAAATATTAAATATACCATATGAACAACTTATAGAAATAAAAAGAACAACAAATATAGGAAATATTCTTCTTTTAATTTAAATAAACATATATTTACTATGTGTCGTTTGCATTAAAAAATAAAAAAGAATATTAAGATCTGAGACATTAGGATTCTTGCTTAGGTGATGGGTATTTCCAAATTCTCCCCTAATGTTGATATTTAGTCTTAAATATTTTGTTTTGATATCTTGTAGGTACTATATAATATTAACTATCTTTACGTTTATTGTTTAATATTTAATATTTTATAGGTAGATGTAAATAGCCAATTGGTGTTAATATATCTATAAATAATATTAAACACAAAATTATAGCGTAGAAGTTACTGAAATCGGTAAATTTTCACGAAGCACTATAATACTGAATAGGTACTGAACACAAGAACACATCTCGACTAAATATTAATGACCTACCATGTATTAATTATTTCTGGGACATTTCAGAACAATAATATAATGGATTAGTCGAAGCGTAATAATTATATTGAGGATTAGAGAGAATAGAGATAAAGCACGAAATAACTTATGATGATGTACCTATATTTATATCTATATAGGAGTATTTAAATCATTATTGGTAGTAAACAATTTCTAATTGTTCAAACAATCCAAATAAATGATTTATAAGTAACAGTTTATTACGGATGGTAATTATTTATTTAAATGGTTTAGGAAAAATTAGACCAGATATATTAATTTTAATTATATTTGTATGTTTTTTACTTTGTTTTTCACAAGAGTGTGTATAAGCAAAATAAACAGTTTACGAGCTACAAGGTCAATTAAACCGTTCGAGAGAGAGAAGAAAACATTACATATATACCCAATGAATGATGGGATTGGAGAGTGCTTTGGCTTTTCTGCCCAACGATCTTTATTTTAAATTACTGTATTGGTCATGAATTTACTTTTACAAATGCACAACAAAGGGTTTATAAATGTGAATTCAACTAAAGTTCGCTGTAAAACAAATTAGAGTTTTTATTGGAAAGTAAAAAGGCATAGCCGTTAAACACGAGATTAAACGTAAGTAACCATACCTGGGTACTTAATAGTTAATTTTATAATTATATTAATCGTTAACTTCGGGCATCTTTCATTTTCAATTCCAAACTAATCGAGAATACATTTGGTTTTATGATTAACCTAATAGGTTGATTATTTTCTTCCACCCTTAAGAGTTAAGAGACGAGAGTAGGTAATACATTTTTTGTTATTCGTTCTGATTTTTATAAAACCTTATCAATAAAGAATTTTTATTAATTTTATCTATTTAATGTTTAATAATATTATCATGCCTAAAAAACAAAATAAATATTTTTATTTTTTCAAAATTACATTATCTTTACTAATTAAAATATTAAAAATTCACTGATAGAATAATACTCCCAATCTATGTACAGAAAATATGGAAATGTTGAAGTCAGTTTTATATCTAAAATAATTAAATATTGATCGGAATTGGCGTGGCTATTTTGGTGGTGGCAAAAATTACATATTCGTTTTATTCAACCGAAATATTATGACCTATACATTTCAATCCATTTTAACTAATAAAATATATTTATTAATGCTCCGATGAATCAAAATCCCAACAAATCTGTTTACTCTCTTGGGATATACGTGTATGGATTTAGATGGATTCTGCTCACAGAAAAAACTCAACATTAATCGTGATAATTTAATAATAACAAAGAATTTGTTTGATCCTCCATACTTCACTCTACTTAATAACATAAAAGCCATTAAGTAGGTACCCGCTCTGCTATACAGTGGGTGTCGAGTGTACCTCAACATTGAATATAGGTCACTGTACCTATGGATGTGTTAAACTTGAATTCAATGATAAATCATTGTATAAGATGAAAAACGATTCTGAGTGAAGATAGTCAAATTTTGTGGTAGCCAAGTAAAAGGTTACCAAACAGTTATTTTAATAATATTAAACAAATTCTAACAAATGTTCGTATATTTTTTTGTAATTCCCTATTATTTTATAAAGTACTGGGAATTTTGACACTCCGAAAGTACCAACTAGATCCAATTTGCTACCGGATTCTTCCCCAAAGTTTAGGTTTGGAGCATGGTTTTTATAAGAAAAAGCGTTTTTTGTTACACAAATAAATAAAAAAACACACATTATTGTAAAATCTATATATCCTTAGGGTCATTTAGAATATAAAATGTCTAATGATTGCACCAAAGTCTGATAGTAACAAATATTAACTCAGAATTTTTTTTCAATGAACAAAATAAATAAACCCTATAATTAAGATAAATGTCCAATATATCCTGCAGTTCCTGCAGTATTCTTGGATCTTCAAAATATTAGTTTACCTATTCATTTTTAATTTAGTACCCAATTCTCTTAGATTCCTGTCTATGTTGCTACTTGCTATTTATCAGTACTGCTCCTTTTATTTAAATGAATTTGTTAATTCAATGTTTTATTAATAATTTTTATGTTTTTTCTGCTTTTAAATCATAATTATTAAAATTTGCAGTTGAAGAATTGTAATTTTCATTATTGATCGACTCGTTAGTACAATATGGTGATTTAATTTAAATTTAAATTTAAATTTAAAATATTAAATCTGAATAATAAAACATCGTATATAAAATTCCGGAAATTTTCTAGAAGAACCAACTTTACGCTTGAATGGTCTATCCAAAGTAGTTTATTGCGTACCTACCTATTTGAAAACATTGTTATGGTACTTCAGTAGATTCTTTTTTATTAAGAAACGCTAAATATAATAATAATAACTCCATTACGACAATTTTTAAAATTAATATACCATTCAACAGCTAGTATAGTTTACCTAATTAGTTAATAGTATTATTAGTTGTTTTAGTAGGTACTTCAGGGGCGCCATTTCAGTTTTTTTTTAAGGTGTGCAAACAATTAAAGAGGCCAATTTTTTCCCACCTCCAGGCCAATCGTTAAAAAACGTTTCTAGTGTTTTCAGTTTTTCATTACAGATTCATTACAGTATCAAAAACATACTTAATAAAAACATATTTTTATAGTTAGCACATTACATTTTACCGTTCATACATTCTGTGTATATACTGTATATAGTGTATAGTAAAGATATTTTTAGATAGAATAGATGCATATTATTATTATTATTATGTCTTTTGTCTATCAGTAACGACAGTAGCCACTTACCATTTACACATATTTGTGTGTGCCAGTGGATAAAGTGATACCGATATCAATTTATCAATAAATTATCAAATTAAAGAACACAATATTATAATATTATTTATGATTATCAGTGAATAGCTGCGGTGCATGCACAATTAAAGATTGGCAAACTGAAGGCCATCTGGCCATAGTATTAATTAGGCCTAGGCCAATTGTGGACAGCAAAATTACAGGGTGTGCGAGTGCACACCCTGCCCCCCCCCCCCCCAAATGGCGCCCCTGGGTACTTATAATAACTTCAATTTATAAAATATTCGTTGAACTATCTGTATAAGTGTAGTACTATAATATACCATACCTGATACCTACATATGTCCATATATGTACCTACATCCTACAACCTATACACTTAATTCTATAATATGTCTCGTGAAATAGATGGGAAAGCGCCAAAGCGGATAACAATCAAAACAACTACCTATTAGAAAATAGAAAGTGCGAGACAGCCTTAATGGTGTGTTTATTTATATTTTATTTTTTATTCGCCAATACAACGTAAATTGAATTTAGAAGAATTCGATGTGCGTTTTCAGTTTACGTCATGGGATGTGGAAAAATGAAATCTATCGAATATACTAGAAATGTGTCATACCTACAAGATATTGATCATCCTTAACGGACAATTCCATTAGTAGTCATCAACAAATGATTATGTGAAATCTCAGTATAATAGTCGACCCTAAGGATTGATGTGTTGCGTATCGCCGGATATCGATTTTGACAAACGTTCACGTATATGCTCTACGATTACGTATATATATAAACGTTTTTCAACCATGGTTTACACGAGCCATGAGGTGATAAATTATTAGTATCATCATAATACATTGATAAACGACAACTATCGTTTTAATTCAAATAAGCAATCATGCGAAATATGATATAATATGTCTATTCTCATAAACACTTAGGGTTGAGTGCTTGAGTTGAGACCACAATAAATTGTATATTTGTTGTGTGCAATATGAATATATTATTATTATAGTCACCTATATACTTGATACAGAGTGATTCTTTAAACAGGCACTTATTATATCGAAAAGTAATAAAATGTATGGAAATATTATTTCACATGATTAAAGTTATTATTAAGAATTTTTTTTGATGTAAGTACTTAAACAATTATATTTTTAAAATAGAAATTATTATCGTTATAGCTTTTGACCTTTTAACTTTTTTGATTGACAACATATATTTTCTACTAACATTAAAATGTATACACTATACTATGTATGTATGTATGTATACATTCATTATATGTATTATATTATGATAATACTTATTCAAGTTAGTCAATAATTTATTTAACATGACTAAAATAACATTATTTATCTCAATTGCTATGCAAGTTTTTTTGTTGATATTATAAATTATAATTTACATTTGTATAATGCTTTGATTTGATAAATAAATTGAAAACTCACCAAAGTTTATTTCTGAAAGTTTTTATATACCTATTTAAATAGAATTTCAAACGAGTTTTTAATTAGTCGTTAGTACGTGATTAAAGTTATTGAGTGGAAAGATGTTATACAGGGGTATATCGTATATCGAAAATTGTAGGTCTATTACTATTCACTCATCAATCACTTTTATTAATTTTCATTTTTATTATTGAAATATTAGCAGCCAATAGTATGCTATTTATATAAGTTATTATATTTATAGCTATTTATGTTTATTTATATTATACTTTATGTAAGTAAAGAAAGGATTGGAAAAGATTAAAATTAAAGTAGAATAGAATACCTACTGTAGAATAAATACATTAATATAAGTTATTTACAATTTTGTAGCGGCTATACTCGTATAATATTTAACAGTTTATTTATTAAATTTAATTCAGTGATCAAATCTATTATTTTTAAATCTTGTGAGTTACTTTGGTATTTGGTGGGAGGTTGTGATATGAGCATGTCACTTTATATTTTTGGCATTCCTCAAAAATGTGTTTGAGTGGCGTTCAGGCAAGTGTTGCAACTTGATGGAGCGTCTTTGCTGATGAGAAACAGGTGGGTTAGGAAGGTGCATTGTCCAATTCAAAAATAACAAAATGGTTTTATGTTAAATAATTAGTTTTGTATGTTTTTATATCCAATGTCGTAAAAATATTGTCATAAATATAATAACGTTTAAATCATTAAAATGATTTATCATGGAAACGTACCTACTGCTCAGATATAGGCACTACAGCTCATTCTAATTAATAAGAAATTACTTATATTAAATTAATAATAGGTTCAAATTTAATGTAATGGACATTTTTGTTTTAACGTTTTTAATTCAAACTTATGCAAGACAATGTTTTTTTTTTTTGAAAACTCTCCAAACACATTTTTTATAAAAACTAATAAAATAAAATATACAGTCAATTCAATAATGATCCAGCAGCTGTATCTGTATTTCTGCAATTTTTCTTGGTTTTTTTTGCGGTTCAGCTCGTATGCGATTTTCAAGATAAATTACTTTATACGCAGTTCTCTCGTTTTATTTTCTATTGTTAACTCACTGTAGAAACGTTAGTATATTAAAAGTAACATATACAATTGTTCGTGAACAACGTGAAGTTTAAAGTAATAACCGGAAGTAACTCTGTCATCACTTATCGGTGGAATTAAAGTAATGTATTGTATGCAATTATTCAATACAATATCCTTTTAAATAGTTCGGGTCTTCGTGACAATCTACAGTATGAAACGTTTACCTTATCTGGTGAGTAGGTATAGTGGCGTAGCCAGGATGATGGTGGGAAATGGGAGAATGATTGGGAACACACATTTAGTTACATATTTGTTTAGATACCACCAAAAATGAGTACAACGTTTGGGTACATCATATTTTTAAAATAATACCAAGTTAGGGTACCAATAATACGGTTAGAAATCTACACACTTTTCAAAAACTTCCGTAATATTCATATTCATGATTCGTACTGTTATCAGTTTATAAAAACGAATCAAACTGAGATACCGAGTGATTGAATAAACAAATACATTTTCAGGTACAGTCAATATATTATATCAGTGCAGGTGCAATAAAGATTATAGACGAATCACAGTAAGTGTGATACGTAGGTACCTCATATCTATATCGTATATAAGTATTCGTAGTCACGTGTATTATGATTATAATCATATAATAATCAAAATAATATAATTTATATTAATTGGTTTGGAGATAAAGTATCGAGCAATAAATTTAGTATAGTAGTAACTAGTAGATACCTATACATTGTATTATATTACGTAGGTACCTAATATTATGATGTGTACCCAAATGTGTCTGGTATATGTTTACCTAAACGTTCTAAATGATTTACCAGGTAAAATTATAAAATACATTTTATCACTGAAGCCCTCAAGCACGCCGCGGCACTCCCACCAAACGACGACTCAGTCAGAATCCGAAACGTCAGACCTGCCCCTGGCGGCACAAGGAGATCGACTGTCTCCATGAGAAGCGTCGACGCCACCAAAATTGCCAAAGCAGGACGCGTCAAAATAGGACTAGTATGGGCAACAGTCCGCCTCCTAGAGAAACCGACCAGGTGTTTCAGATGCCTGGGTTTTGGCCACACAAGGTCCAAATGCACTGGTGCGGACCGCACCGAGGCCTGCAGCCGCTGCTCGGAAGTCGGGCACAGGGCGGCAGACTGCAGCAACCCTCCCAAGTGCATCTCTTGCGCAGACCTAAGTGCTCCTGCGGACCACTTTCCCGGAAGCAACAAATGCACTTCTCTCAAAAATTCCAAACACCGCAGCGAGTCGGCTCCCAGCAGCAGCCGTACGCTCTCTAATCAGCTACAATGACCAATATCTTGCAGATAAACTTGAACTGCTGCAAA
>NC_042495.1:4521230-4523680 GCF_005508785.2 Acyrthosiphon pisum | reverse complement strand
ACCTTGGAAAACGACCTCGCCCGTGCAGCCGAGCTGGCTCACACGTGGCTAGAAGAAACAGGCCTAAGACTTGCGTTGCACAAAACCGAAGCCATAGTACTCACTAATAAGAGGCTACACAATGAACTCTCCGTAAACGTTGGCGGTCAGGTTGTGACCGGACGCAACGTCCTGAAATACCTTGGTATACATATAGACTGTAAACTGAACTTCAACGACCACGCGAAAATTGCCTCTGAAAAAGCAAGCCATGCAGTCAAAAACCTGAGCAGAATTATGCCTAATATCAGCGCCGCTACCCCAAGCAAAAGAAGACTTCTGGCAAACGTAGCACAATCCCTGCTACTATTCGGAGCACCCATCTGGGCAAACAAAATGAGCAGCAAGGGCAAGCATGAGATGGCAAAGGTCCAACGCAAAACTGCCCTGAGAGTGGCATCTGCCTACCGCACAGTCTCTCTCGACGCGGCGTTGGTCATAGCGGACATGCCTCCCGTGGACCTTCAGGCAGAAGAACGACATGAAAAGTACACACAGAGGCACAACATACAGCCACCCTTTCCAGGCAAGGCGGCTACCGTTGAGAAGTGGCAATCGAGATGGGACCTATCCACCTCCAAGGGTAGGTGGACCCATCGTCTGATACCATGCATCGCAACCAGGCATAGCCGCAAGCACGGAGAAGTCAACTACCACCTGTCACAAGCATTCACCAGCCATGGATGCTTCTCCTCTTACCTCCATAAGTTCTGCAACTTGGAATCACCAGCCTGCTGGTACTGCAACCACCCTCACGATGATGCCTTCCACACGCTCTTTGTGTGTGATGCCTGGGAGAGCAGGAGAGCAAGAGCCAACACCCTTTTCGGGACCAACATGACTCCAGAGAACCTCATCCCTCTCATGATGAAGAGCAAGGAACACTGGTCAATAGGAAACAACTTCATCCAACAAGTAATGAGGAAGAAAGAGGACGAAGAAAGGAGAAGACAACGCGGCCTAACCCCATAAGGGGAAAACCTTAGTTAAGTTTGATTCTTGTAGGCCGAAGGCCAAAACAAGAGGGTTAGAGGCCCTCTACAAACTGTATTAATTTTAATTAATTTCCATATGTCTATTATGTAAATAATTGTTTATTTATCAATAAATGATGGGGCATGGGGGTGAAATGACTAACGTCGGTTCCACCCCATGTCCTGATACCATGTAAAAAAAAAAAAAAAAAAAAAGGCTGAGTCATATGCCTTAGCGATGTCAAAACTAATCAATCCTAAGCTTTGGTTGTGCTTAAGAGCTGTTTGGATTTCATTTTTTATGTTTAGAATGTTCTTAGTGGTGCTTCGATCGCGTCTGAAACCGTTTTGTTCAGGAGTGAGGTAGTTGGACTTTTCCAGGTGCCACGTTAGGCGATTATTAATCATTTTCTCAAGTAGTTTACAGAGCGTATTCAAAAGACATATAGGACGATAGCTATCAGGTAAAAACTTGTTTTTGTCAGGTTTTAAAATAGGGATGATGAGGCCATGCCTCCATGTGCTGGGGAAACAATTATTGTTCCAGATTGAATTGTATTTTGATAGTAAATGGGTCAATGCGTTCGCTGGGAGGTTTTATACAAATAAGTAGGGAATTCCGTCAGGGCCGGGACTTTTGCTTTTGCAATTACGGAGGGCTTCCTCCAGTTCTGTAATGAGTAGAGATGAGTTGAGGTATGTTTGAACATTATTATATGGATCTACTGTGTTTGTTGGGTTGTTGTATATTTGTGCCTTGGATAAGAATTCCTGATCATAGATGGATTTACTTGAATTCTCTTGGAACATTTGGCCCAGGGTGTTGGCTACTACTGTAGGAGATGTTGTGATGTTAGAGTCCGTGAAGAAGTAGATCGTGTTTCTGTTGGATCCTCTGATAGATTTGATTTTCTTCCATACAATTGAGGAATCAGTTTGGTTATTGATGCTGGACACATATTGTTTCCACGATGAAGATTTGCTGCTCTTCACCAGATATCTGGTTAGGGCTCGTGTTCTTTTTAAATTAATGAAGTCCGCTTGCGATTGAGATGTTTGGAATTTCTTGAGAGCTTTATTTTTGTTTTGGATAGCTTTTTTTATCTCATCATTCCACTATGGGACGCGAGGTCTTGGGGAGCTGCGATTAGACTTACCTATTGTGATTAAGGCTGTTTCTGTTATCATGTGAGTAAATTCTTTTACTATTTTCCAAAACGTACTTGAACTGAAGCATCGTCACGTCAGTATTGTCGAGGAAAATTTCCTTTGCAGGTGTGAGACTCTCGAGGATTTTATCTTCTTTCCTGGATGCTGAATTAGATCTAAAACGCACCTTAACTTTTTTTTGGATTTTTTTTTGATGTGTCGCTATGGAGGTTGGGTGTTGTTAAGTCTGAATTGTGGATGGCAATACTATTGACTTCCAGGGAAGGA
>NC_042495.1:4493440-4521180 GCF_005508785.2 Acyrthosiphon pisum | reverse complement strand
CACGCTCATTGTGTGTGATGCCTGGGAGAGCAGGAGAGCAAGAGCCTACACCCTTTTCGGGACCAACATGACTCCAGAGAACCTCATCCCTATCATGATGAAGAGCAAGGAACACTGGTCAATAGGAAACAACTTCTTCCAACAAGTAATGAGGAAGAAAGAGGACGAAGAAAGGAGAAGACAACGCGGCCTAACCCCATAAGGGGAAAACCTTAGTTAAGTTTGATTCTTGTAGGCCGAAGGCCAAAACAAGAGGGTTAGAGGCCCTCTACAAACTGTATTAATTTTAATTAATTTCCATATGTCTATTATGTAAATAATTGTTTATTTATCAATAAATGATGGGGCATGGGGGTGAAATGACTAACGTCGGTTCCACCCCATGTCCTGATACCATGTAAAAAAAAAAAAAAAAAAAAAAAGGTAAAATTATAAAATACATTTTATCCTATTTGTCATTTGTACGTTCAGCGCACAGAATAATAAGTTCGATTGGGGGGAAGGGGGGCATGGATCATTCCTCTCCCGTGGCAACGTCATTGCCGGTGAGCTTTTATTGATGATAAGTATTTAATACATTAATTGTTGACATATTTTATCTGAAAATTAATAATTATTTATTAATGAAAATGTTGTTATTACTTAACGATTTTCGGGCTAAGGGTTATAATCACCTATAGTCTATACAATTAAAAACGTTACTATTATTAAAGAATAACTTTATTTGACCATAAAATAAAATATAAATACAATTTTGGATAACTTAAAAGTTAAAAGTAAGAAAAACCAAACAAGTTTCTTTTTTGAAGTTTCATAAGTATTACTATATATTACCAAGGGATAGGCAGTGTCAAAGTCAAATGTATCTTAGATACATTTGTTTCTTGTGCCATGATACTCTTCTGAAAAGTATCGAGTATCTAGTAACGTGATTTTTTTTTTTAAATCTATTAATCGAGTACCTATTTCAACAAATAATTTTAACAAGCAGCGATACTTGAAACAATAATATTATTATTGGATCTGAATAATACACGTCAAATAAGTACTATTTATTTTCTATTATTTATTAAATTTATGGTATTTATAATAATCATAAGTCATACATAATAATTAATATTATGTAATGCATTAGCAGGTTCCTCTCTTAAATATTCTTTTCTAATCAGATCAAATTCATTTTTTGATGGTATAATTCAACTTTTAAAATATGAAGATTATTAGTTATTGGCAGTTAGTCATGTTTTATAGCTTTAAACAACTTTGTTTTTAACTCATAAAAAGTTATATCTGTCATTTTTAAAAAAAACATTGATTTATTATTTTTATTATTTTTGCTGTGTCATTTATATTCACTGAAATAAAAAAGCTAATACTTTTTTATTTAGTGTATAATATTAGAATTTACTAAATTAAAAAAAAAAAATTAAAATTCTTAAGAAAATGGAAGCTATTGTCATGTATTTTATTGAGTATATTCAATTAAAAGAGGGGGGGGGGTCAAAAGAAAAAAACTAAAATTTAACACAAGGTTTCTCATAAGCTGTTGTTAGTGGAAAATAAAAAAGTTGAGCGTAAAACAACACGATATTTTTTTATGAGCGTCTGAAGTTAAAGTTTTTTGAGGTTTAATATTCACTCGTGAATTAACGAGTTCTTAAAGAACATTTTTCTTATTTTGTATTGTTATTTATAAACGAATAACCTAAAATACTTGAAGTTTTCAACTAATGTTTATTTAATCATTTTCCATACACGATACAATTTTCAAATCATTTTGACTTTTGAGTCTTTTTGAGGTAATAAGTTATTGTAGATAAAAAAACTGCAACATATACGACAAAATTCGTCAAAATATTTTGCAAATAATTTTGTAGTTTAACATTTATTAAATGTTCAATTTTCATAGCTAAGCATTAAAAATGTAATATAATATGATAAGTATTGAAGTATGTTTCTGATAAGTATTTTTTTTACTGTCACCAAAATATCTAAGAATATATAAACATTATTAACACAGTTTTTTTATTTTATTGTTATTTTAAAATATTATTTTTTTTAAATAAATTATTATATCGATTACACAAAATAAAATAATCATATGCATTTTTTTTTGCTTACCTACAGTATTACCAAATTATGTCTAATAGTAAAATAAATTATTTTAACAATAATATAATATCATAAATTATACTTAGTAATAACTAATATAAGTTAGGTTTTATTTCTTCGGTTTTAGTACTGTGGTTTTATAATATTATCATAGAATTCAAATTTAACACAACCGTTACGCAGCGTCCCTTCTAGATACCCATACTGTACAGGTGGTATTGCAGAACAGTACCTATACTTGCCCATCTTTTTTTATTTTATTTACTTATAAATTGTTTTTTATCTCTTACCTACCTATTAAATTATAATTGTTTTTTTTTTTATTCCAGAGGATTATAATTTTTTTTTACTTGTACCTAAATGTACATTAGATTATATTTAAGACTTATAGCTTATAAGTAACATGCTTTTCACTGCGTTTGTCGTGAATCTCAACATTAACAATGAAAATAATTTTATTGTAGCCTGTAAGGAGTGAGGACTTGATTGTAATAACTATAGAATATGTTTTACATATATATAAAAAAAAGTAATATATTTATTACATCAAAAACATTTTAATGATTCCCACTACGATATTTTTAGAACATTATTGTAGTGCCATGGTAAAGTTAATAATATTAAAATCATATTAACTTACGGTCGCCGGCGGTCATGTGGCGTGGTAGTAATGAACAACTAAAGGCGCCGGCGGTCACAAAAGTATATAATTTGAGAGTTACAGATGACCGCCGGCGGTCACATGACAGTCATCGTGTTTTAAATACAGATAATGAACTGATTTTAATTTTATTTTGACTGTTCAAACAAAACGACTTGTATATAAATATTCATCATAGAAATTATTCAATTTTTAAATTGATTTTGTATGTATCAGTATTGAATAAACTAGGGATGCGATACTCCGTAGACAGGTATCAGTACTCTTAGTAAAGAGCAATGATAGTTTTATTTTCTATCATTGTATATTTTTCACCTGTACAATATTTTAACTGGAAATATAGAAATTATAATTTTTATTATTATTTATCTATCTAGTGTCATGATAGTCGAAAGACAATTGTATTTAGTATCTACTACTACAATACTGATTTTTAAGTATCTTACCCTCTTCTGCAAGCAATTACCCCCTAAGTGGTGCAACATATGAAAACCAGAAAAATGTCCCTTTCTGCATAATGAACTATAGGTACACGCTCGTTTATTGTAAAAGCAGGTAATAAATAAAAATGAAAAGTTTTGAAGAAACCACCACTTGGCACTTACGTTAACTATTTTAAGGAATTTGAACATTTCTGAAAATAGCGTTGATGTCCATATATTGGTAACTTAAAAAATACATAAACTTATTTATCCATAATATAAATAGACAAGAACAATAAATTATAATAAATGTACCTATCTACAATTTTTATTATTTAACCAATTTTGTATAATTTATTTAGGTATTTATACCTGAATTATTGATAATTTATGTGATTTTTCTTTAGGTACTTTGTAATTGTTTCTAAGTATGATTTCGTTTACTTAAGATTAATCTACTATAATAATAAATAAACTCCATGATTTTTTTAAGCCTGTCTATTTCCTTAAATACAATTCTTTTGCTTTCTATAATGTTTAAACAGAATTTTTCTTAATAATATCAGTCTCATATATTTCATTTAAGGTTTTTATTATAGTATACTATAGTTTATACGCAGAATGAGACGATACAATTTTTGATGAACATTTTTCAGGAAGTACTTATAAATGAAAAGTGATTATAGCGTTTAATCTTTAGTAGATAATAATTATAATATATTATATTGTATTTGAAAAATCACAGTTTTGGTAATAATAATCTAAATTCAACATCGTATACAACTTTGTGTACAAATTATATTAGCTAAATGTTAGCATTACAACTAAATTTAGCTTTTTTCACAAAATATTTTTGATTACCTACTGCGTTTTTATCATGAAATTGAATACTGATATTACATATTTTTGTAAAATACTAAAATCATATCAATTTAAAATTGAACTATTTTGATAACAACTGTCACATTAGAATTTACAAACAAATATTTCTGTTTCATTTATGGAATTATTAGTTATGTGTAGTTACTAAACACGCAGAGTGTAACACGAAGGATCGAAATATATGTAATTAACCAACTAAAAGAAAAAAATGATATTCTTATACATTTTTAAACATTTTTATTTTTTATTTATGAGATTAAAAGTTATTTCATACGTTCTTCATTGTTAGCCAATTATATTTGTCATCTATTGATTCTATTACACATTTACACTCTGTATACTTAGGTACTGTTAGAATGACGAATTCTTCTGACCATAATAATTTGCATGAATGAATCCTTTAGGAAGCACTTTATATCAGCAGGAAGATACATAATAACATAATATACTTTATTTATTGTTAAATTATTCCCTTGTATTATGATATTTACCACAAAATATAATAAATTATAAATGTATATCAAAGGTTCACAGTCTTTCTTAGTTCTAAATACATTAAACAAGCTAATAATGCTATTTATGAATTTGTCTGACCTATATGACCTTGATGTCATAATGTATTGTGGTTGTATAATTTATATATAGGTACTATATAATATATTCTATAACTTTATATGGCTATATCCAACACTCATCATTGATTAAATGTTTTAAACATCATGCCATATCTAAGAAGTAAGAACCTCATGACGTAAAATGTATATGATAGTATTTTCTGAACAATTAACATACCTAATGCAGTTTTGAAAGGGATTAGATTTAAAACATTAATTTTATTTGGTGGTCCAGTAAAACTAATCCATTTTAGAGTTCTGTTGTTCTGTAAATTGTACATATGAAACAATAAATGTTCTAAAATATTAAAAACATTAAGCTTATCATTTACTAATAATGGTAATAAGTTATTATATATTCGATTGTATGTTTTTGAAAAATGAATTTAAAAAAAAACATTATTCAATTTTTTTTACTAAACATTCAAAATGTATTTCAAACATTTATATAAAAATAATTGATAATTAATTGTAGTAGGAATTATTTATAAATTACTCATCATAATATTTTAGATTTATGATTTGTCTTAAAAATACATAAATCAAAGTAAAATATAGTAATAGAGTCTCAATAGGTGAACAAAATTAAAATTAAAATAAGGTATGATAAATTAATAACAAACCAAAGGTCTAAGGGTTAGGTGAGAATAGGTAAGCATAAATAATTATAAAACAATTCGATGACATTGTATGTAGGAATATGAAAAATAACCAAAGTCGATCATTGACGGCAATATTTCTATCATGTAGTCATGTGGTACATGCAGAAGAAATTCCTAGTGAGTCAAGTATCACCCAACTACCCAAAACTAGGATTATCAACACTATAATGGAAAAAAAAATTCAAAAAAGTTTTTGGTTGCACTTAAGAATAGACTAATAGGTTGGAAAGTATATCGGGGTATATTATTTATAGTACACATTCCGACATTCGGGTATATAAAGAACGAAATAAAAAGTATTTCTTTCCAGTGTAACAACTATTTTTAACGGTGCTGCAAAAACTTCAGTCTTATTTACACTACCTATTTATTATTACGTATAGATTTTTATATACGGATAGTGTAACAATAAGGCCTGACAAAAAAAAAAAAATGACAACAATTGTAAAAATTGTAAAAATTATACAGGTAATAAAAAATTTAAGAAATATACTCATGTCAGGAAATTCCCGAAAATAATATTTTAAAAAAATCTAAAAATAAACTACTTTATTTAAATTAACGTTTTTACCATCAACATTATTCTTATAATCACATTTACAAATTGGCTAATTTGAATTTTTATTTTCATTATTAAAAAAATAATATAATTGCTCTGAGATGAAAAAAAATAGGTGTTGGTGTTTTTGGACTATAGTTATTTGTTTTGTATAGTAGATATACTGTGATTTTTTCGAGTTATATGACGTACAAAATATTAACTATTTTTATTTAATAAATAATTTATTATCGTTAAGTAATAATACATAGATACCTATTAATGTCATAACCACTAACAAAATTATAACTCAAAGGTACTAAACTTCTCAAAACTTAGTGACTTTCAAATTAATAATAATAATCATAATATTAATCGTGATTGGTATTTTCAATTTTAACAACTCCTTAACCGTACGATTCTTAAATTTACTTGATTTTATAATTCATTTTTAAACTTATTATTTGAAAATTTTAATGTATAGAAGTATCCACATAGATTAGATGAGTATAGATATTAAAATATTGCTTAATTATGTAGTATATGTATTAGTTACCTAAATATAACGTTATAAGATTTAATTAATTTCATTTTAAAATCATAATTATTCATTTCACAAGTCATTATCGTAAAAACTAAATAAACTCAATACCTACATACTTTAAATGTTCAAAAGAGAACAGCGAAGAATGTTTAAAAACTATTAAAAATAATGAATGTTTACTGTTTAAAAACACTCTGTGTAAATTAAATCATTACATTTGTGAAGCATTAACTAAGTCCTACCTATTAGAAAATTAGCCCCCCTTGTTTATTAAAGGTATATTTTATTCATGTAAATTATAAATCTTATGAAAAATGGATCCGTGACCAGTATTTCCAAATAAATCAAAAATAGTATAAATAGTCAATAATCAAGCTCTGCTAATGGTGCTCTTAAAGAAAATAAACATTGAATTTTAACAAGTGATATGTAGGTACCTACCTAAAATATTCGATGAACACTAATTTGTTAATTAAAAATACATATTATTTATTGTATGTAAAATAGTTTTACATACCTATAATGGTTGCTTCAGTAATCACTAATCATATATATATATTAGTTTAATAATAAAGTGTACCGTCCAATCACTTAGGTATTTTATTAAGACAGAATTACTATAGAGTAAGGATTTTAAGGCGGTTGTTGAATTATAATATAGCCAAGAAAAAGAAACCTACAAACTCTACTCTACAAGTCAGGATCACTAGTTTAATCCTATGTTTTATTCATTGACTAAAACTGTCAGACTCTTCTGTATGTGTAAACCTTGTCTGGATTTTTATCACCAAAAAGATGGAATGGATATTAAAATGTCTTTTGGCATATAATTTGTATGTATAAAGCTCAATTAATGCTCAATAGAGTTTAATTTTGTTATTGTATATCAGCTAACTTCAAAATAAAATTCTTTATTTCGATGAATGTTCATAGATATTAGTAATGTATGGAGGTGAATTGGAAGTAAGGTATCGTATAGTTTTCCCGTAATTTAGTTTAAGCTATTTACAAATGTTTGAGTTTAATATTGTTATTTCAAACAACTTCTGTTGCTTTCTAGTAAATGTTCTATAAAATAAAAAAGTTTAGTTGTTAAACTCTTATCATATGTGTCATTAAAACTTTTAAAATTTCACCTGGAATACAAATTACTCAATTGTTTTCTCATACGATAAGTGTTCTTTAGGTAAATGGATACGACAAATATATACTTTTTATGTATATACAAAAATAATCATGGTAATATACATCTATTCAAATATTGAAAAATGTATACGATATCAATATGGTTTATTAACAATTATAAAATTTGATGCTACCTACGATTCATTAAAAAAATCATTATGTTACCATCTATAAAGTTGTATAGGTACAGACTACAGAGTAGCCAAGTGATTTATTATTTTATGAAGAAAATAACTCAATGTCATATGATTTATGATAGTAATGAATTTTTTTTATTAAATTTGCAAAAATCATCGGTGAAAAATAGTTAAAGTTTTAAATTAATAAAATGTATAGATTGAAAAATGTTTACCATTCAAAAAAAATCATGGTTTTATAATTCTATGATGTAAATGTGCTTATAAGTTATGTATTCAAGCTTGACATATTCTCATCAAAAGTTATATTTAACTATTTTCATATTCATTTTGTAATTTTAAGCTATACATTTTGAACAAGTATTTTTTCCAGCGTACCTTATAAATATCTAGTTATAAGTTACAAATATAACATATTATTATTAACATCATATTTTAAATAAAATATAAATAATATATTAGATAAAAATGTATTACATTTTGCACAAACTTTATGAAGTAGAAAATAAAACAAAGCTAATTTTTGATTTATAAAATATTTTAGACCGATAAAATATAATTAAAAAAAGCATATAACTTTCATTAAATAAGATACATTTTTCCAATATGGCAATACCTAAATCATATTATACATTAGCGTTACGCATCGCACTCGTTAGCTATAAAACAATAATGCCATTTTTATTTGGTTGTTATCTCCAATTTATGAAGCAAATGATGATAAATACAGAACAAGACGTTATTTTAATTTCATTTTGCTATGCTGACAACATTAATTTATTTTAGAAAATATTAAACTGACTTAAGTTTTTAATTGAACACACCAGTTTAATTTCTTATTTACGAAAAACAAATTTAAACCAAAATGACTTCTTTTATAATAAAAAAATAAATTAAAGACGTTAGATTCTAAAATATTAAATTAATTTTTTAACCAGTAAAATAATATAAAAATTATTAGATAGATATGACACGAAGTATTCAGTACACACTTAATACTTATGCTACTGGATATAAGAGTTCAAGTGGGATTATAATCTCTAAAAAGAGAATAGAATTTAATAAGTTATATTCACTGTTTGATTTTTGCAAAATTTGGGTCTGGTTAAAAATGTATCTATATATTTTGGTAATAACTATATATATATATTTTAAACACTACATTGATAGTGTACCATTTAAGAATTTTGTTGTGTAATAATATTGTATTTTGGTATATGTGGTATATAAATTAATTGAAGAATATTGTTAATTTTAATTTATATAGATTTATGTACCTATAACTATTTTTAGTATATTTTTTATTTCTATCTTGAGCCATCCATAGGCGCTTTAGTGAGTATACCAACTTTGTAATATTGCATGTAATCTCAATTGTATCATACATGTCGTTGTTGATCGTTATTTTTTGTTTTATTGATTACCTATATTTAATATTAACTCGTTCAATGTTAATATATAATTCTTACTTAGACCATTGTAGCATAATGTTTTTTATTGACATAGCTTTTTTTTAAATGTTTTTTTTTTTTACTTGCTTGTTCACCTGCAATTTAATTTAGTGCTAATCCTAAAACCCTGCTAAACCTCTTATAGTATCTCATTTTTTTAATCAGTTTCAAAATCTATATCCTATACTAGGTACCTATATATAATATAGTATAACGAATTTTGTACGTACATTTTTTTAACATAAAATAGAAGGAAAATTATTTTTAAAGTTATAACTCTATGATCGCCATATATTTAAAATATATATGTTTTATTTATAATAGACTTTAATATTCTATTGACTATGGTATATTATAGCAGCTATTATAACTTTAAGTGTCATTTGAATTCTATTAAGATTAGTACTTTACATATTTAAATTGTTCAACTACTCGATTTATAAGCATATATGCATATTGCATATATATATATATATTTTTTTTTAGATTTATGAGTTGAGATTAAAAATAATTCTTAGACACCAGATTTAGTTTAAGTTGTCTTAGCCTCGTAATATCCCTTGCGGGTAATATTATATTCAAGCGCATTGCGAAATATTCTTGATTCGTATTTTGTTAATTACTTTTTTATCTGTTTACTTTGAAACTTTTTGGCACACGTATTTTGAATTAATAATGCATTGGTTGATTTGTATTTTAAGTGATTAAACTCTCGCTATTATTTTATACGCCTTGGGTTTTAAAAGCATTTTGTTAAATTTCTATGAATGATGACTTTTAAGTTTTCACTAGGATGGTTTTTATTTTGTTTTAATCTTCATACAAAATAAAACTATAGCGTTTTTAAAATCATTGATTTTATAATTTTATTTCATCTCAGTTCTTACTTAAATGACATATCTATTAACATTGAAAAGTGTATCATCATATTTGTAGGTATTTTATTTTAAATAATATATGTTATGCATATTAATGGAGACAATGGATACCTAATGCGAGACAAGCCTTTTTAAAATTTATTGTGTTTATATATTATTACGGTAAAGTTATAGATAATTTATAAAACCACTTTGGGTACCTACATCAAAGTTTACAATTTTAATAAAATCATGAAAATTTAATGATTATTACGTGTTTTATATGTGCAATATTTTATTGAGTGGTAAATATTATAAAACATTTGGTTTTGCTCTATATATTATATTCAAGCAATAATAACCTATACTGAATATTGCATATTGTTATTCATGTGAGATTTCATATTTGTATTGGTTAATCACATCAAATGTCCATTATCGGTTACATCGTACCCATTAAATAAATTAGTATAATAATAGGTAGACAGCTAACTTAAAATATATTTTATAATATAGAGTCTGTTATTTGGAATTTTGGTTGTTGCGACTTGTGAGTAAAATGTTTTTTTAAATTATTAATTTTAAACAATAACTAATTGTATAATACATATTAAAATAAACTTTGGGTTTTATGATATTAATTTAATAATAATGAAACTACGGAAATTAAAAAAAAAACAAGTATGATTTTTACAAAATATATTTTAAGTTAGCTATTATTATAATAATACATTGAATGGATACCCAATAACCGGCAATAAATATTATTAGTTTAATTTAGTGTTTTATTTATGTGCATAATATATTATTATTATAATATAAGACTTAAATGTAAATAGCAGTGGAGATTAATTTTTAAAGATAAAAAAATAAATATAAAAAATATATAAGACTTAAAATTAAATGGATTAATATTTAATTTACGGTTTTAATTATAAAGCTAGACTATTAGGGTATAGCGAATTGTCCTCAAATATAATTAATATGCTAGCCTGATATATTAATTGTTTTTGATCATGTTAATGACATAAGTTTATTTTTTAAAATATAATGTTTGTGAAAAAAACTTTTGGAATCATCTATTATTCGGTCATAAATAATACAAACAAGGGCGCCTGCAGAAATACAAACCAGGGGGGGGGGTAAAGTCGAAATCTTCGATAATACAGCACATGCTATTTCTTTTTACAAGCGATAAAACAATTCCTATTAACTAAAATAGCTGGGTGGGGGTAATGTCCCTCCCAACACCCCACTGCGGGTGCCTATGAATGCAAATAGGTACTGAAAATTAAAAGAAAAAAAAAGTAAGGGTATACTCAATAATAATATATCTATACGTTTATATTTTGACAAAATGGCACGTGTTGTAGCACACTACATCACTTAATTTAATTAGTCAAGTACCTACAATTCATTATACGTAAAAATGTAAAATAGTCGGAAAGGATACCTCTGGGACGTAATTCACTTCGCTCAAAAATGACCTTACTCTTTTCGCCCACGGTTTTACGTTCAACGTTTTGGGAATTATGACTCAAACTAATTTACGTGTAATATTTTCTTATTAGTTATTACTGCTTAGGCATTTATTTTTTCTATCTAGCAAATTAGTTTAATCAATTAATTTACCATTACTCTAAAGAGAATCACGAGGAAGCAGCTTATATTACTCTCCAAAAAGTTAATATGTTTGTATCCATTATTAATAGCTATTATAACATTATTATACATTGGTTACAGGGACGTAGCCAGGGAGGTCATGGGGTCCGGACCTCCTCCCCCTGAAATGTTATCGATGACATATTTTTAGAATCTGAGTGGAGCAAAAAAGCTAGTGTTTTTACATTGATGTTTTTTTTTGTACTCGTACACCTAATAATTTATTATATGTTATGGAATAAATTGAATGATTTAAAAAAATTTAAATGATACGGTTAGCACAAACATAAATATATATATAGGTACTCGTATATCATATACCTAGCTGGGTATAAGGTATAGGTAACATACGTAGACCCTCGTGTAAATTAAACTCCATAATAACCACGTTGATAAGAAATGACACAGTACTAATTAGTAGGTATTTACCTAAGTTAAGATAAATTTGTAATATAATAATCACGATTGTCCTTTATTAACCAAATTGGAAATGACCGTTTTACAGGGATGACTCTTTTATCCGTTCATAGGGAAATATCATCCCTATGAATCAGGAACTGTTTAAATATGTAGGGAAATAAAAATATAAACAACTTTTGTGATTATTCGACGAAAAATTGTTTTTTAAATTGGTTTCTGGATATACATATATATGGAATTATTATTAATCAAATACATAGACACTATAGAACAAATAAAACAAGGGCGAAGTTTCAACCAACCACGCTATTATAAACAGACTATACAACGATAATATTATTGTTGTTATTTGTTGTTGTGGTTGCCCTGTGGAGGACGCACTCTGCGATTGAGCCTGCAGAACCAGCGCGTGCTAAGCATGACTGCACGTATTACGGCATGCCCCGGGTAATTGCATATTATATACGTATTATAGCCCAGTGGTGGCTTGCATGCCAATACCTTAGGCATTGTGTCGGTAGTTTTGTCGATTTTTGCCAGGATACATCGTGAAAACTCGATCACAACAATCGCCGTCGTAGAGTATATAAGGGTTTGATGAGGTTTTTAGGTCTGTTACCGGGGTCACCAATCTATTACGATTTACGATTATAGGTATAATATTATCAAATACGTGGCTCTAATAAAACGAAAAACCTGGACCACGTACTACCTATAGGTATATGCAGATGTCAGACATATTATATTCTATAGGTAGGTACACTGTATAATATAATAATAATGTACGCGTACTTAGCACACACATATCCAATCAGTGGTGCTATTACTTATTTTGTTTTTGTTATAGGAGGGCAAGGGGGTAATATTTTTCCCTCTTGGAAAAAAGCCGGAAATCACCATCACGCCATCTAACTATCCCTTCCTCAATAGCCGGACACCACTGAAAATGCATTAGTTTTAGTTTTACTATGTGGGTGTTACATCTGTATCTCTCTGTACGACCTAAATTTATCATCTGCGTGTTCAATTTATAATCAGTGTGCACTATGTACTATCTGCGCTACAGCAGTCAACAAATTACTTTTAGAGCATTCCTTATCCGAAGAATTGGTACTATAAATTTAATCATAAACAAACATCATATTTTAGAAAATTTAAATCTAATCTTTCAGATGTTTTTGTCAATATTTTACATTAAACGTTTATTTTAATGTTTCTCCAAACCATATAATACCGATATTATATGATATTTGACTTAAAATTGTCAATAATGTCAATAGCCCCTCCCCTCCCCCTCCCAATCATTTCCTAAATGTGTTCTGTTTATTCAATAGTATTATAAAGTAGAACTTCAGCCCTCCCCTAAATCTCCAACGCTAAAATGTTGGTTTGATACGTCTTGTATTCGGATATTATAAATTAAAATAAAATTTTAATTATAAAATAGTAACATGTGACTGGGACATGGCCAATCTGTTTGGCAGTGAAAAGGTTAATAATCGATATTGATTCTATTTATTAATAATTTATTATATTATTTAAATTTTATATGAAAATCTGAATATCTAAAATACGATTGTTTTAAGATATTTTAAAATCTAAATACATAATTTACGTTTGTAATATCCTTAGTAAAAACTTTATGGTTTAGATCAACCATCCTATTGTTATGTTATTAATTTTATAAGCATTAGCCTCGTAATGATGTTTAATTTGAGGGGTAACTTTGTAAATTTGTTGGTGAAAATAAGTTGACTGGTAAATTTATCTGCAGGCTTACATAATAATATGGCTTATAATAATATGCGTGTCTGTGATTTGTGAGTTGTCTCATTATTTTTCTTGTCGCTACACTACCACAGTAGTAATTATTACTATTATTACTTACGATGAGCATTGTGCATTGTGTAACATCCGGGGACAAAAGTCCGAATGAGTATATGTACATTATAATAATGTATATTATGTAGCTTCTAGCTGCTTTATGGTGCGCCGAAAACCCATTATTTGGGTATTCGCCCGGACATACCACGTCTATAACATAAGTTTTATTTTATTTGTGCCATCAATATAATAAAAGGATCAGTGTGTATACAACGTGCAAAATGAGCATTCATAAAACTAAACGTGAATTTCTGTATACAAATATATTGTTAGGTTATTCAAATTTTTTGGGCACAGCAGTTATAAAAGATAAAATAAATTTCTTGCAGGTCAGAATAATAATTACTGTGAAAACTTTAAGATTAAATAAAAGAGCTCAAACACAACGAAGTATCATTTGAACACTTATTGTGGATCATCGTCATCATAATTCATTTTATTTTAATCAAGATTTAGGGCGGCACTGAATTAAATATAATTTTAGTTTTAGTGTAGTTGTTTATGAAACAACACACAATTATTTAAGTAGCCCAAAAAAATCATTTTAAATGTTCACTGATAATTTTACCTAGTTTTTTTGTTGTAAAGATAATTAGAAATGATAAAACTGTAAAACTAATACTATTTTAACTATCTGTTTTCAAGTTGTTTTATGTTATATAATTTACAAATTTAGAGTTTTGTATATAAAATGAAATAAAAATATTTCTCTAAAATTATGAAGGACATTAATTATAGTTTATAATATATTAATATATGATGAAATATTATTGTTATATATAAAATATAAAATAAATATATATATATTATTATTTATTCATCAACTTCAAAAGCTTTTTTACATTAGGTTAGCAATGTATTTACTGTTTACGCTAGAATAATATTTGTTTCTTCAAACTTTTTCAAATAATATATCCATTTTTTATTAGATTAAGTTATTTTTTAAAGTCAATAGGTACAATTAGTTTTAATATGTTATACCTCAATGTACTGATGAGTAAAATGTTTCAAATACCTACTTCCTATTTCGTGCTATAGGCTCAACATTCTTAGCATTTGTGTATTTTAGTATTCTTACTTCAATACTTTGTTGGTGAAAATAAATTCAACCAATGCATACTACTCCGAATAAAAAAAAATCAGAAAAAGTCATAGGTGATTTGCACGCCAGCATGTTTTTTAAAAAAAAAACCTAGTTGTGCTCCAAGTATCGATACAATAATGTAACACACATAATAATATTAATCATAATTTTTTTTTATATTACTATAATTTCACATTTGAAAATTATAATCATAATAACAAAATAAAACTATCATTAAATATATATGATTGGAAAAATTCATGTCAATTTTTAGTAGGTAAGTACTAAGCAGATACCTACAACTTTAACAGGTTAACATTTATAATTTTTAAATGTATTTATTACTTACCAAAACTTAAAAGTAATTATAATTTATAATTAATCATAATAATTTGAATTAATGCAGGCTGCAGGTTGACACTTTAAAGAAATAATTACGTTGATAACATACAGGTATAGAATTTTTGTACTCAATCGACGTCGATAATTAATTGTATTATTTGATATACTCAATTTAAATTTGCTATCTGCTTAGTTTCCATTTTTTGAGGACGCAACTGCTACGCAATTCAACCTTTGTCCATTTAATTTATACTCAAGCTGCAAATGTAGACATTTCAAATCTCCTGGTCATAATGTATGGCCTACGGATAGGAAATATATTTTGATAAATGTTCAAAAGGAATTACGACCTTTAGAATTTATGACTGAATTTTAGGAAAATTAAATTGTATTCATAAAGCTATTATGTTTAAATATTCTGAAAATTGTCAAGACTAAAAAATAATAAAAAGAAAAATAATATTCCAAGATTGTTTTATGTACTGAAGTATTGAAAAAATTATAGACTTTTTATGATTCGTTTTTTTAAATAATATTACGTTTTATAATACAAAAGTATTTAATAGGTACTTTTTTAGAAAAATCAATCCACAAAGTTCAAAATGTATAATATATTTATATATTTTTTAGTATGCTTTGTTGTGACTTTTTGTATATTGAAGAATTTTGTAATACATTATTCCCAGTAGAAATTGAGATAGTTGAATTCATTTCGAAAACACAACTTCAATATTATCATAATGTAAAAGAATAATATTAACGGCACAAAAGAATACCTATTATTTTTAATTTTGGTAATATTAACAGTTTCAAATATGTACTCTAAGTTGTATACCAACTTCACATTTTCTTTAAAGCACCTTTTTATGTATTTTGAAAGCTGTCCAAAGTTGAAATATTATTTTTTTGCTAGTATAAAGGTTTTTCCACATTGAAACATATTACGTTAAAAACGAGGATATTTCCTAAAAAATATAAAATAAGCGTCTAAATTGTTAAATAAAAATACAACCGTCCTAAGACCGGTAAAAATATTCTGAAAATATACTTTTATATAGCGTTTATCGCAATGAAAAGTACCTATCACGAAAAAGTGTATTATTTACCGCACATAATTTATTCGCTCCATTTTCTGAGGATTTACCAGAACCTAGATCGATCGCGCGATCAAGTGCCCATGAATTTTTATTATTCTGTTTCAGAGAAGGGCAAAAAAATATTGTTAACCGTGGAGAATCAACGACTAAGGCGTCGTGAAATACAATATACATTAACGTGTCTATTACATCACAACGACTCTGCTGGACTTTATTATTGTAATAATATTATTATGTCGTATCGTAGTGTAAAAAAAAATGTTATAAAGAAAATAGTAAAGAAAAGGTAAGTATACCTACCTAATCGTGTAATATGTATTTTTTTGTGTATCGTGTAATAGCCAATGAACCAACGTAAAATTATTACAATATTTGCCTACGACCGTAAGGTATTTGCAATGACAATATATACAGAGTGTACCTTATGTTATTCTACTTGGGTTTTTTTTACGATTATGGATCGATGACATAGAATTTCGTTAAAATGAAAAAAAAACGTGTTACCAATAGCAAAATCAACTTTATTTTTTCAAATGGTAACTTCTATATTTTCTAATGGATTCTGGTAAAGCTTTTTTTTCTAGAAAATTTTGATAGTCAAATCATCAATTTTGGTTCCCTAGCTTATTAACTATGGTCCTCTAAAGCTTAGTAAAATATGCATTAATACTTTTAATTGAAATAATTGGTATAGGTTTAATTTACAAGAGCTAAATTATTTTTTCCTATAACTACTTTTTTATACACTTAAGTAGTTTAGTCGTTAATATATTGACACTCTCAAAAAAAAACAAACAAAATTGTTGGAAAACATAGTTAATTGTTTTTATTTTAACATACAATCATCAAAATCAGTAATATCATTTTAATTTGTTATTATAGGTAATCGTAATTAACTATTTCACAGTTACTTTTCTTACAATATCATAAATTTGGATTCTTTATTAGGTGGCTAAAGTAATAATGGTAAATTGGTAAATGGTATTCGATTGTTGACATTAATATTTTAGGTATGTATGGGGCTTAAAAAAAATTGTCTGATGAAAAAAGTGCAATGTTTTTTGGTGCTCTTCTCGTAGTGGGATAAACTTGAAATATGAACCATATAGGTTCCCTATATAGGTATCGCATGCAAAGTATGTATTTAGGAGTTGAAATTCATAATACTTCATATTTTTTAGTTTTGGAAATTTACGTTCTATTTCGTACTTTTCCTATCATAAATTCCTATCATAATTTTCTTACAATAGCATTAATTTGGATTCTTTATTAAGTGGCTAAGGTAATACCTAATGGTATTTGATTCTTGTTATAATAATATTGGAAGTCTGTAATTATGTCAGATTAAAAGCACACCTAAATTAGGTACTAACCTTTATTGAGATTGACTATTTATCTAAATATCTTGCAAATAGTTTATTTTAAATCACGATTATTAAATAATTCCTAAAGAATTTCAACTGCTAAATTCATACTTTGCATGCAATACCTACCAATATAGGGAACTTATGATTCAAATTTTAAGTTATAAAAGTTATTTATAAGATAAAATTTTTTAACTCTTGTAAATTTAGCCAATATCAATTATTTCAATTAAAGGTATTAATGCATATTTTACTAAACTTTAGAGGACTATAGTTAATAAACTAAAGAACCAAAATTGATTATTTGACTATCAACATTTTCAGAAAAAAAAGCTTTACCAGAATTCATTAAAAAATATAGTAGTAACCATTTAAAAAAATAAAGTTGATTTTGCTATTGGTACACCTACGTGTTAAAAAACTTTGAAATTGTCATAAAAAATTGCCTGTTAAAAATAAAGAAACACGTTTTTTTTTCGTTTTAACGAAATTCTATGTCATCGATCCATAATCGTTAAAACCCCCCGCGTACATGACAAAAGATACATCTTGTATAATTATTTCCTTTTGTTAACTATGTACATTGTATAATATTATAATAATAATATTACTCTGTCATAAATTATCAAAATTGATAATATTGTGTAGACTAAGTGCGAGTTGTCTTTAAATTTGATTTAATGTTAGAAACCGAAAATATATTTATGGCCTACAAATTCAGGAACTTATCTGATGTTTTAGTCTTTGTTGCCACAATAATAAGGTATATTTTACTGGTATGTTGCTTTTTTGTCGTTCAAAAAGCGGGTGAAGGAACATTGGTGGACAACTGAATACTAAATCAAATAGTCGAGTAATTAATTCGCAACTTTTTATCAAAGTCGTAAGTAGAGTCCCTAAATATATAGGGCAAAAGGTTTCAAAATCAAAAAGAGTGGGCGATTCGTCTTTGGTCTTTCAGCCACTACATATAGGTATACAACATTTTTACAAACAGTTAAAAATAATAACAAATTAATTTAAATTGATAATATATTGTATAATTGTATACGTTTAATAAAAAAAAATGTATAAAGTTATAGAATATATATTTATCTTTTTCTCTTTATATAATATAATTCTTGATTCTATTTTGTCATTGATCGTATAACTTTTGAGCGACTTGATTGATTAAAAGTCATATAGGTACTAATAGATAGATTCCTTTAGTCTCGGAGTATGTTTATAGCGTATTTATTAGCTCATAAATTGGATAGTTTAGTATAATAAAGATTACCATATTATAGGCTATATTAAAATGTGTATTAAAATTATGTAACATATCATAGGGAGGGGTTATGGTGGCTCAGAGTGGGCTAATCCCTCTTAAGTCCCCCTACCAATGTACGTCCATAGTTTTAATGGGACTTAAAACCGTCGGAATATAAAAACTAAAAAAATTATATTATTATATTTTACAAATCACCGAAAACTATAAGGTAATACATTATACAATATTCATATTATTATAATATTTGACTAGTATAATAATAATGTTTTTTTCATATTTCTACAGGTTACACTTTTATATCGCGGGTATGGTACCTAGGGGGCGAATGAAAAACGAACCGAAGCGATGGAATTTGAACAGATGTGTAACATAATAATAATACGTATATTATAGTAGTAAAGGGTTTTGAAGAAGAGGTGTGGTAGTATACGATCGACCGTAGTCGTATATAAGTGCTCGACAGACGGTACGATAACAATATTATTATCCGTTCGCGGCGGATGACGACGGCAATCTGGGATTGCTGAGGACGCGTCGTTAGGTTTCCGCCGTGGCCACCGAATAATAATATTATTATTGCAACGTCGTTAAAACGGGAAAATATGGTCGTCAGTCCGACAGAGTGGATTTTGAATACAAGCGTGTGTGTTGTGTGTGTGCAGTTTATAGACGAAAATGTAATTTAGCCATGAAATATTCGGTCTCAACGAACGACCGTGTCGGGCGACCGTTGTAATTTTCGGACGGACATTGCTCGGAGATTATCGTCACTCTGGTTCGTGTTTCTTTTTTTTTAACTTTTATTTTCCTAGGGGTTCCCTCATATATATTCACATCATTTTAACGTCGTTATTGTTATCTCACCCACCGTCGTCTGTAAGGCGCGTTCGAATAACTGTCGCTGTGGCTGTATAAATTGATACCGTATATGCACCCTAATCGCACCCTTCTTGTGTGCTGTTGACATACCCGGCGATGGCGGACAATGACGACATGGGTCACGATGACAGGGCAACGACTATACTATAAAAAATTGGATCGAATAACTCCAGATATATGGGCAGACCTTTAAAACCACATGCTGCAGGGTTAGCAGGACGGCCCCGCTCGGCCTCTCACCAAAGCTTTTATAGAGTATGATGTTACGGTAACCGGGTTACCTACTTATAGTTCAGCTATGTGGTATTTATTTCATAAGCATGAATTGGCTATATTGTTTTTTATAGGTATATGAACACGATCCAGCCCAGACTCACAGAATTTTCCCGAGAAGTATTATTGAAGTCCTAGTTGGTAGTATCAGAAGATTCTTCTCATTCTGTAGTGTTATGAGCGACTCGTGGTTGTTGGACACTAACCATAAATATTTTACCATTTTCATAACAGTAAAAAGTAAACCCCCATAAATATGGTTACTGCTTGTGACTATTTTATCCATCAACGGCTCACAGATCACTGCAGCACGAAATAGTAAATAATTGGAGCAACCTGGATTTTTTTGTGTGGTGGGGAATCCAATCAAGAAATTTATTTCCATTGAATTTTTTTTTAAACACATACATTTAAAGATTAGGTATACTTAATATAAATTATGCTTATACATAATATTAATTATTTTTTTATACCTAGGTTGGTAACATAAAAATATTTTTATGAACAATGTACTGTGATGCAAGAGGGGGGACCGGCCCTCCACTCCTTTTGGCGTGCCACTGCAGAATCCATGTAATCGTGTTATTAAGCTCCGTCTCCTTATAATATCCTTAAGCGGCTATTGTAAACATTACATATACAGACATACAGCTGTATCGCGGACCCAAAGCTTCGAGTATATAATATGGAGTAGGTATTTGTAGGTATTTAGGTATAGTGAAATGTATATAAAATATAATTTTTTTCACTGTAAATCTGTACTTAATGTAATGCAATATAAGTATGTGTGAATGTGCGATGTTAGGGGTGATATATTCACCCGCATAAAATGTGTGTAGGCGACACGGTTGTAAGTTTCGTTCGGAAGTCGTCGTGTACAGATTACGGGAGCCAACGTGGGACACGTTTCGTTTGGTTTTCGCAATAATTTTCGTCGCCGTCCACTCGCTATCACATAATTATTACGTCGTTATCGTTATCGCCGCAGCCACCACGACCGCCGTGAACAAGACGCGCTGTTAAAAGTATTACTGCTGCAGCCCGCGACCGCCATCGTACGACCCTTTCCTTCGTCGGTGGTGGCGCGGACAACATGACACGGGTTACGACAACGACTTACTATAATATTATATAAGTATATATATATATATATATATATATATTATATACGACGGCCGCTGGGGGCACACAAAACGATTAATTGTGTACGGGTGAGCAGATTGTACGTGGCGTCTTGGCGAAACTCCTCCCTTCACCGTTGGCCCTAAACACACACACACACACATACGGCACATTAGTTTTAGCGTCAAATTTATATGGGATTTGACCTCAAAACCCCCGTCATCGTGGTGCAGTGACTCGTACATGGCGTGCAAATTTTCGTCGTGTCGAGGTCGTTTACGACTCCGTCGTACAATGGAAACGCGTGGACATAAGGTTTACTGTTGGCGGCGGTAATTTGGCACTGGTACTTGCGCAAATAAGACAACAATATAATATAGTTGAATAAATTGAAAATTATAAAAAAAAATTGCTTACAAAACCGTTTACGTGTTTAACCATAACAAGTAATTTACGTTTAATCATAATGATTAGGTAATCAAAAGTGTAAACAAAATTTTCTCGCACACGTCTGTGAACACCGAACGTGACTTTTGAACAAAAATGATTGCTATTTTCTTTTTCTTTTTATAATCTCGAGAGCCATAACGTTCCATAAGTACGTACCTACATAATCCGTCCGATGTTCTAATTTTTACCCAAGTCTTGTAACCTTTCAGTATGTTGTGCTGTATTATTTCACCACTATGGTAAATGTTACTGGATATATAGTTTGAATTAAGGGTATAATAGGTACCTTATGTACCTATATGATATTCATATGTACAAAACTACTGAAAGTACACCTCAAACTTTAAATTCGCATACCGAGTCACTAGATATTATCATATATTACATTTTTTTCAACGTATAATATAAAATAATAGAACATTGGCGTTAATACACGACGTCTATAGAAAATTTGTGTAAAAAATAAATAGTTTTTTAATGTGGGATAATGCAACAGTTACTTTAAAATTATTATTAAATATTATGAGTTTGCTGTTGAAACTCGAGCCAGTAAAATTCAAAGGCTTGATTACAACTATATATATAATATAGTATCATGATAATATTATGGCTGTCGCCTTTCAGTGTCACGATTTCAACTATAGAGTTTTATTATCATCGTGTGATCCCAGCTAAACCCAATCTATATTGTCTATAATACCATAGTAATATAATAGGCACTCTAGTATAATATAGTATAGGTTGCAATAAACTTGTAATTATTAAGAAAAATATATTTATGTAGTAAAAATGTATTTTATTCAATTACTAAAAGCAAATAAAAAATAAGTTACATAATATCAATAAATAGTAATAATATAATACTAAATCAACTATAAATTGGTCCGTTTTTACACGTTGTATTTACCAATCAGCTTTTTTCTTTTTTTGAAACATATGGGTTCCTAAAAATAAACAATAAGGTCGTCATGACTCACGAGTCCAATTAGGTTGAAATCAACTGTAATAGAGTATAAAAGTAAAGTATAAAATATAAATTGTTATATTCATATATTGCCGCTACCTATATAATATTATATAATATGTGAAATTTGTAATAACATGAAATAACAAAATTTTTTTAATGAATATGATTAACAATATTATACATTATATTTTTAAGCTTTTTCTAAAAATACATTATTTACTATTGGCCTTTATTTTAAAAAAAAATAAATAAGTGATGAGGGATCTAATATTTTCACCTCAACCCCTTGCAGTATGATATGTTCCTGTAGTCTGTACACCTGGCTATCAAATGATTGATAACTTACAGATTTTTGGCCAAGCGATTGAATACATTTAAAATACACAAAGAATCCACCGCTTACCTAAAAACCGAAAACGATTGAGAACAAATTTACGTTGCGATATTATTTAATTGGCTATTGAACAACGTCTCTAGCATACGTATCACCAGACATCTATCCTATTCAACAATATTATATTTTGTTTAACAAACATACAGCATTTGAATGATGATTTCCAAAATTCGCATGACAAGTTTTACATTCTATGCATTACAAACAATTTTCAGCATCAGAAAGTTTATATAAATCTAAAAACTGTTCAATAGGATGGCGTTACACGTTGTAGGTACTATAAATATATATAATGTCAACGTGGAGCCGGTTATAATTTTTGTAGGTACTTGATTGCCTAGATTACAAAATGCAATTTTATCTAGTTTTATGTGGCACAAATTTCAATCTTAATTAATGTGGCGCAAGTATTACCAAAATTTATTTTTGATGTGGTACATACGCCCACTAAATGACATTAAAATATCTGTGCGTTTTATGCAGGTATTTAGGTATGTGGGGTACCAGGTATATTGCAGGTATATGAGTACCAATGTTTTTATTCTGCTGCTAACGAACTGTTCGCGTTATATATATTTCCACTTCTGAAATCCGTTTTTATACGAATTTCGTCCCAATAATATTTAACAAGTGACAACTATACTAATTAGTAATTGTGTTCAGAAATATTTAAGTATCAATACCTACTAATTGCGTCCGATGTAAATATATTATTTTCCTTCCTATAATACAGACTTATTATATGACTGGCAGTAGCAATATTTAACATTGGACTTGTAACAATTTAAATAAGACTGTTTCCAGTTTTTAAAGTTTTCTAATCCAAATGTGTTTCACATCTATTTTTGTATTTAATTATTTGTCTTCTTAAAATTTCTCCTTTTTTTTTGGATATTTGATGTTTTATTACTACTTTTTTTTTCTAATTGTATTACGTTTTTTAGTATAATATCATAGTCGTCAACATATGTATTTGGATGAGCAGAATAAAACATCATGTTAAATTTCGATTGAAAACATTTACAAATTTGGCGGTTGGCTTCATAATTGAATCATCATAATACATTGACCATTTCCTATTAACTTTTAAACAAGGGGGAATGTCACAATCTGCTGGTGCTACATATGCATTTAAAATGTAATATTTTAATTTTTGGTAAATTTGATACTAAGGTAGAACACTTCTTTCTTTTACTTCTTCGGGTTTAAAAAAAAAGGATACCAAATAACTTTTTTAAGTAATTATACTTATTCGTGAGAGTCCCGGTAACGCAACTATTATACAGATTCGTTTTAAACCGTGAAGGACATCCATTAATTATTATTATACGCGTAGTATTTACTTACATTATGTATTGTCATCAATATAACGCTAAACGGACAGTGCACTATTTTAGGGCAGCGCATATTATATAGATTGACTCCTGTGGTAGGTACACAATATACGGTGCCGTTTTACTTAAAATAATAAATGTTCGTCGATTTTCCGGATAAGCTGGTGGAAGGATAAGCACGTGACTATTGTAAGCGCGTTATCTACGCGGTGCGCCGTTTCTCTGTGGCCGCCCACCGCACTCGACACTGCGGAAAATATAAAACTCTCGGCGATATCCGCGTGTTCCCGCGCACAGTGTCCGAATAATATGTTTTATGTATATATTATTATAATATATTTTACTTCCTACCTGGTCTCCTGAAACTGGCCACTTCATCCCTCGTCTTTCACGCCTGCCGCCGCCGCGGATTGGAAAAGTTCGTCTTTTTTTTGTTGTGTATTTTTATAGTTCTTTTAAATTTGCCGCTGGATTGTAAAAGTTCGCGCGAGCTTATCTGCCCCGTAGTATCGCAATAAATCCCTAACAAACAAAGCGTTTTCTGAAAAGTGTATATATACATTTACTTAGTCGCCAATAAAACTACCAATGACCCGACCTGTCCCAATCTGGCCGTTGCGGAGTGTGCTTACTGTTTTCGATGCAGCAGTCGACCCTATTTCTAACGTTTTTTTTTAAGTTTTTAATTACACGAATTTCCACCCGAATGATTTTTAATCTCTTTGTATTTGCATTTTAATTTTACTTTTGTGCACGAGAAATATTATAAATAACTGTATGATTGTATGTGTATATCATGTTTTAAACGATTTAAACATTGACAGTGTAGTGAGTACGATCTAGATGATTATTATAAGCTTTAACATAGGTAAATAGCACAACGCTATGACCGTTTACTAGAAAAAAAATATCGAGGTTGCTTCAATCCTTTAAACCCTTTTTGTGTACGTAATTGAGTACTAATGCACTATCTTAAACGTGATTCACTCATTAAGAGAAATTATTACATTATATAATAATATTATATTAAGGCATAATGAAGGGTAATAGTGTAGTACTCCGAATATGGACTGATCAATCTCAAGTAGACTTGACGACAAATTCAAATCTGTTTTCAGAATTTTTATCGCTTCACTGTATCAACTATCAATCGGTACGTTTGACAAAAAACACTTCTAAATTCTTACGTTACGCGTGTGTTAGACAAAGACAGGAAATCACCGCTACCATTCCCTTTAAATACCATAATATTGTACCTATATAATATCCAAACCAATTATTACCACGCTAAAATATATTGTGTGGTTCATAACCACATTTTAAGAAAAAAAAAATTCCGTTGATATATCGTTCGCCTTCAAGCTATTAACTAAGTCATAATTCAAGTTCAAAAAAAGTGCAATGTGTATACATTTTTCAAATATGAAGTCATAGTTTGAAAGAGATCTAATACCGGTTACGGGAATTCTAGAGAGCTACGTCATTATAAACTGTAAAAAATTAAATATAATATAACATATTATTATATTTTTTTTCCGTCGGCGACATAGGCCATTGGGTTACAAGTATTATTTACATCGAGAACTTATTTCTAATATTAAGACAATTAGTGTACATATTTATAAAAGTTATTAATTATAGTTTGTATTGAAGGTTTGCTTTTATGACGAATTTGGAGGTGACTGCAAGTGATTCTGAAAGGTGTTCCGGAAATGTTGCGAACAATCTCGGTTCGGAGTATTTGACCGCCATTCCGTCAATATGTATTTGATTGTAAGCTAGGTGTCGTATGATGAACATATTGGGGAGGGGGTCCTTTTTGCCTATTATATGACTGTGAGTGATTTACGTGTGCCCGAATTATAATTGTATTAATTTATTTTTGGATAATTAATGTTGAAATTGTTAAAGTATAGTATAGTTATTAGTTATTGATATTATTAATCACAGCCTGACACATGTAATATTTTTAGCAGAAAAAACTAGTTATTTTATTCCAATTATATTATACAGTACCTATACACCTACTACTTATTGAAATATTAATAAAACTTTTTAAACAATTTATACATTCTGAGCGGAGTAAGGAAACTATTGATTTTACAAGAAGGTCTTTTTGATTTTTCATGTGTACCAAATACACAATTAAATTAATTAACTAATTAAAAAGAGAAGAAGAGTTTACTTTGAAAATGGACCATTTATTTTATATTGCTCATGGAAATACATTAAATATGATTGGTAATTATATTATTTTATTATTTATTGCTATTAAATCATATATACCTATAGGAATCTATTAAGATGGAGGTTTTTACTTCTACAAAGAGAAACAAGACCGAAAAGATCACGTAACGTTTGACGTTAATACTAAATTGTGCTAAGCTATACAATTAATTTACGATAAGTGACGGTAAATAATTGTGTATTCAACAATTACTTATACAAAAAATATAAATTTTAGACCACAAAGAATTATTAGAATTATCGTTAATTTTTCTTTGGATGATTTCCACGAGTACAACCTCTTTTAAAACTTCAGGTGCTATCCATATTCCGTTCCGCTGGGTGGACGACAAAAGCGATTTACGAACACCTATTTCTCAAAAATATACTTAGGGATTTTAAGATACATTTTAATTAAATAAAAGTGATGAAAAAGGAATAAGAGACATGATTTTTAACTATCTGCACGTTTAAGTATAGCTTGTTCAACAAATCATTCTACAGTATAATTTCGAGTATTACCTATTCTTTTATTTGATGTAACCATTTGAAACTGGAAGAATAGTTTTTAATAACCCTGTACCAACACTGTGTACCATATGTAGTTCTATTATTGTATTATATTATACACAAAACAATCAAAAATATACTTTTAAAGTTGGCAAAATTTAAAGTTTTGAAGAAAATAGTAATCAATAATTTTTTTTTTTTTTTTTCTATATTTGTTCATTGTAACGACCTCAAGGTCTTTGACAATGCTTATCACAAGTGGGTAGTAGGGAGATCATGTGATCTATTTATCTATGTATATATCACTATATGCATGATACTACCCCCCTTCTCCAAGAGGAGACATGTGCGGTCATATACACTCCCAGTGGAGTGGGACCTAGTTGGAAACCGGATG
>NC_042495.1:4487512-4493334 GCF_005508785.2 Acyrthosiphon pisum | reverse complement strand
CCAAGTAATCAATAATGACAATATTTTTACACGTTTAACAGGTGATCGTACCCGATGACATTAATCAACACCTGTAATTTCAAATTTATTGGAGATGATTTGCACCAGTTGGAGCGTACCTAGTTGCACATACTACGTATAGTAGTTTCGGTGGCAATCCAAAGATTGATAATTTTAAAAAAACACGTAGGTATACAAATTTTTTAAAATTCGTATGTTATGTTTATATTTGTAAGGAAAAAATGTTATTAATTTCATAAAGCTTTTAGGATAAGTCCTTTGATAAAATGTATTGTACTTTTATACAAGTCTTAAAGCCAATTGGCGAATAAAATAAAATAATATCACGTTTAATAAAAAATCATAAGTTTAATATATATTAATGAAGGCAATATTTGTTTGTGTGTCTATATGATTGTAATTCCATACCCAAGGATGTGCACATTAAAGTTAATTTTTGCATACTAAAAAGTGTAGAGCATGAAATCAAAATGAAAAGTTTTAATTTAATTTCCACTTATAAATATTTGTTGTTTTCTGATTTAAATTTAAATAATAAATTATATATTGATATTGCAATTTTATGATTTTTATATTGTTGCACATTATTGATTTAGTTGTATTTTGGTTTTTGATTAGATTTTGAACATAGTTTTTCTTTTTTTTCGATTCAAAATATCAATTTTATATTTTTATGATTTTTATTTTTATTTCTAACTACGAGAAATCTGTTGTTGTTCGCACGGCCATGTAATTTCCCTAAAAATACGAAATATTAATTATTTATTATTATCTACAAATAAATACATTATAGACCTATCGACTATTGTTAAATTTTAAATTTAAATTATTTTTTTTAAAATTTTAAATCTATATTTGTATGCTATAAAAAATACATAAAACAATTATTATTTTGGTATAAATAATCAAATTAATTTATTTTCGATTTCAATATAGATTTTGAATATCATTAAAAAATATATTTGAATTTGATATCACTTGATTTCTTAGATGATTTTTAACGATTTTTATCGATTTTTAAATCAATTTTAAGACCTGGGAATAGTGGTTCGTAAACCGTAAATTGGAATTTGTCCAAATTAGATGTGGGCACGGGGCTTTAGTGCTGTACCGTGTTTTGAAGTTTATAATAATATTAGTAAATACTCCGCAATAGTATTGTCATAGCGTCGAGTCGCTGCTGAACGTCTTACTATGACCGCCGTCTGGGTTTCATAGAAGATAGAAATATTAAATTGGTAAATAATAGATAATGTTCTAAAAATTGATTTGAACTAGAAAAAAAATTAAATTTTCGAATAACATTTTTTTATATTTCATCATACTCGGATAGTCTGTTATCTAATGACAAGCCGTTATTGGTTTATTTTTGTAAGCAGAAGTCTTAATAAATCAATATCAAACATTTTGGAGGGTTCTGATTTTAAAACTAGGGGTGCTAAATGCTAATACATACCTAACCCTAAACCCTAACCCTAACCTAACCCTGTTTGAGCCTATGATTACACCTATTATCGATTGGATACAATTCGTATATATATTTAACAGCTATCTGTAATTTTAAGGTGCATTTTGTAATTATTTATTAGAATAACATTTTTTTTTGTCATCATAATAATATACCTATAACTTATAAGAATGAATGTTTTTATCTTACATACACATTTGAAAAAAGTACCAACATTTCTCTGATACTGCAGACAATTTTAAATTAGCCTAATTGTGACAGTTTAATGCATGTGCAAAAACTGAAGTTGAAGTTCAACTTAAATAAGTGCGTTATTAAAACAAACTCGACATTCAACTTAATTTAAATGCATTAACTTTTTAATGAGCATTATATATGTTGCATTGCCTGCTTATTTTATTATTTCAGTAGCACATATTAAACAACAATACTGGAAAAATATATAAAATATCCTTCTCATAAAGATCACACGCCAGTGTCACTGTGAAACATCGGTGAGATCTGCTCCTATTTGTACCAAGTCTGTTAGATCTGATTTTTAATATTTTATTTTAGATTTTATCAATTTATAATATATATATATATTATAACATGCATGAGCATTTATTTAAAATTTAATAGAGTCAATATAGTACGTATTTTATTTCATTAAATTCTATTATATTTCAACAGTAATTTTAATAGTCTTAAGTATAATTAATTTAGCTTATAGTTTAGACAGTGAAACTGGATAGGATCCAAACTTTATTGTATGTATATGTTTGTGTTAGTATCTAGATATATGAATAATTAACAGATAATACTTAAATATCATAGTACATTTTTAGACATTAGCGACACTAAAGTGTGGTACAATAAAAATACTGTATATTTTCAGGCAGAATATATATCAACTTTATTTAAAAAGATTAATATTATAAGTTATATTTATGATACATAATCATCCCACTAGGAATATTATTATAAAGTAATAAATATATTATTAAGTATTTAACAATTAGTTCCATGGTTTAAAAATATTTTGCTTACTATATTAATTTAGTTTAATAATATGTTTAAATACAATCATCTACATATAATGTATGCCATTAAAAAAAAATTTCAAATATTAGTTGTTTTAATAAAACATATGTAGGTACACATGGTGTACTTGAGTGATATTTTGCGCATATCAATATTTAGCGCCAGGTACCTACGATTAAAAATAAATTATAAATAATTATAATTTTCAAAAAAATCCTTAACTTTAGAATATAAAACTAAAGATAATAAGTTGTAGCTAGAGAGAAAATTTAAATTTCCGTTTGGAAATTAATGTTTACCCTCTTAAACCACCACAGGGTATAATATGGTATATAATATTACATTATAATATGTCGTATCAATTTCACGAAATCAATATTTTTTATGAAACGGACATCCAGTAAACGAACCTTATCTACAAGGAAAGGTCCTTTTTAAATTCGTGAACAGTAGGTCATATAATTTTATTATCCACTATCTTGTCCTAAAGGTTACTTTTTCTATCAAATGAATATGTACTTACTTCAAATTAATTTTTAAGTGTCCAGATCTATTTATTCTAAATATATTTCACTTAAAAATGTACATATAGTAAATAATTTGATCTCATCAAGAATTTGTCAATTACCAAAACTCATTTCATCCAAAACATTATATAAATATCATCACATAAATTTAAAAGTTTAAATGATAATAATTTGAATAGTCACCGTTTAAACTAAAAAAGTTTTAATAGTTTTTAGTTTTAAATTGAAATGCCAAAAGAGTAGGTTAAATTTCATTCGTTTTACATTTTTAAAATCTGTCACTTCACAATACTTATTATACCGACCAAACAACCATGTTAAACTGTTATGGATTTTTAAAAGCCCTAAAGGTTTTTAATATTAGGGATTAAAATATATATAAACTTTTCACAATATCACATTATTTATTATATTCATCAATATTATTAATGTTATCATCCAAATTGTATGTAAATAGGAGTGCGTGCAGAATCTCTACCCCAGGGAGAAGTTATCACCATTATCCAACGTGTAGGGTTGAATAGCAATGTTGTTCACCAGGTAATCTCGAGAAAATATATAAACGAATTCCAACGTGTCTGTGTATGGATCCAAGAATTAATCGTGTGTATGAACTAAGAACTGTACAAAGTAGACACAGCGTTCGCTAGTAACAGATGACATCTCGCAGAGAGCATACAATCAAGTTTTCATTACTTTAACTTTTTAAATTAGACATTTTTCATCGTTAAAACTTTAATGTTAAAACTTTTCATACGGCATCCTTGATCCTTGGAGACTCTAAAAAATTAAAAATGTAAAACTCCAATTATATTTCACTAATTTTAGTATAAGGGGATTTGTTCTTTTTATAAATAAGTTAATTAAGTGTTACAATGTAACTTTGGATTATTTCAGTTAAGTACATTTCGTGTTAAACAAATTTATTAATACCACGATATCATAAAAAGTTTCTTTTGTGACACTTTTTATATTCAACTGGCTTAAAAAATGATTCCATACGTGTAAATATTGTAACTAATGTTTAGATCATCAATTTATTAAATTTAAAACTCAGTAATTAATATTATATTTTGTTATCATTTTATTAACCTAATAATAATAATAATCAAGCTTTCAAAATATCATCATATAATAACTTAAAATCTATTGGTGGGTGTCTTATTTACGATGTACCTATTCAAAGACTATAATTTCAAGAATAATAAAATAAATAACCTATAGGTATATATATTAATCACAAAATACTAAATGAATTTAAAATTGTTTTTTGTTATTTGATGCAAGTCTAGATAAAATAATTAAATTTAATTCTGAGGAGTCTGCAAATATGTTTCATGAATAATTCCATAAGATACGAGACATAAAATATGTTTTATTATTTAATAATCCAGAAAAGTTATAAACTAGGTGTACACATGAAAATTAATTATGTGTGATGAATATTAAATAATATAATTTAGGTTATAATATATTATCATCCATAGTTTTTGTTTGGTACCTAATTTAATATTAATGTTTTTAAGTCAACAAAGAATTGTTGGTAATATAATATATTATATTATTATGTGAACTTATGATATTATGTTAAACTATGTAGTAAAAATTAATACCAAAGTGTTGCTCTGAGGTTTCTTTTTAATAATAATATAATAAATCCGGAAACGGTACACTAGCCCGGTGTTAACAACTTGTTTTGATTGGCTTACTTCAGCAAAGAATTAAGCCATTAAGATATAATGTAATAATTTTAATTGCAATTTGTAACCATGTTAATCAGAAGTGGATGAAAATCTTATTTGATGATAATTCTTCATACATTTCTAGTTTTTAGACATTTATATCAGAGAAACTATTGAAACAAACCAAACATATTTTTTCCAAATTGAAGGGCAACGATCCAAAACGTGCTATTACCAAAATTTGAAATGTTGGTAAAATGAAAAAAAAAACTTGTATGCAAATATGAATGAATATTAAATTCCAAAATGATTGGTGTCATATGTAAAATATTTTTTTGAAAAGATTGGCAACATCAAAATCATTTTTTTTTAAATTTCTTACATACTTTTCTAACAATCAAATGTTAATTGATGCATAACGACAAACGTGCTATCACCAGCAATAGCACGTTTTTAATTATACCTTAGTGCAATAGAACGTTTTGAATAATATAAATAGTAGATATCTTTAATCGTGGTGATTGTATATGCTGGTATATGGACTTAGAAACGATAATTAAATTTTTTCTTTGTTAATCTACAACCGTGGTAAGGTGTATCAATCGGTAAAGCACGATTGAGCATAGACCTTTTTAGCAACACGATTGAGCATAGAATATTTTGTGCGATGGAGCCAAATTCACGTTGCCAATATTTTGTAATTTATTATTTTCACGTATTATTACACCAATTATTATGATATCTGACGCTAGTCGTGAGCCGAGCCCCTCAGCTTTATCGACAATGTTATCAAATAATAAATTAGTTCCGGAGTACCTACTACTCCGGACTACTAGTGTGACTCACGGCCTAAAATAGTGTGCAGTACGACACTATTAGTGTAGTACGAAATCGGAATAGTGCAGTACAAAATGAAAATGTGTATTGATTATTTTAGTGTTATATTTTGACTTTGTTACTGGTTTTTATTAACTTTTATTTTTTTTTAGTTTTGAATTTGAATTTTAATCTATGGTTATATTCAGTGCTCGAATTGGGAATTATTAAGTAGAGGAGCTCAATCCAACAATTTATAAACTGCGTTCCAAGTGCAAAATTATT
>NC_042495.1:4481460-4487160 GCF_005508785.2 Acyrthosiphon pisum | reverse complement strand
AACATATTAGATAAAACATAATATTACGTTTGAATGCGTCGAAGGCCAAAATTTTATTTCAGACAATCGGCTTCCAAGTTCCAACACCATCGTGATAATATCTATGCGACTATAATATAATGTATAGGGAATTGTGACGGCGTTACAAAAAATTATAGTAAACTTTACTGAGAACTAGTGATGAGCAAAACAAGACCAAGACCAAGACTTTCAAAATCTTGGTCTTGGTCTTGGTCTTGGGTATACACCTTAATATTGGTCTTGGTCTTGGTCTTGCAGACTCGGTCTTGGTCTTGGTCTTGGTCTTGGTCTTGCGCAAGACTCTTGCAAGACTCTTGCTATTTTCACAAAATATATAAAAAAAAAACTAAATACCTGTTATAGCTGTGTGTAGGTTTTTTGCCATGATATCTAAGATGAAACTTAAGTCCAATATATTACATAGTATATTAATAAATCAAACATTAACATAAAACAAGTCAAACAATTTAATTTTTATTATACTCGTTTAAAACTTTGCATTTTAAATTATGCTTATATTATTTTACTCACGGCCTAAAATAGTGTGCAGTACGACACTATTAGTGTAGTACGAAATCGGAATAGTGCAGTACAAAATGAAAATGTGTATTGATTATTTTAGTGTTATATTTTGACTTTGTTACTGGTTTTTATTAACTTTTATTTTTTTTTAGTTTTGAATTTGAATTTTAATCTATGGTTATATTTATATTAATTGATAAATTACATATGAGTGTGTGTGTCAAAAATATTGACAAATTATGATAAGATGATATTGTTTTACTTTTTAACGGACCTCGGTTATCTTTATAGTAGATTTCAAAAGCAAATTCAAACGGATGATGTATTAATATTTGATATAGAAATAAGAAAAAATACAGTTGTCCAAATGATTAAAAATTTAAAAGTGAGTCCGTTATTGGATGGATGGGAGTATATTATGTTCAAAAAAAACACAATTGTAACTTATAATCCAGAATTTGATACAAATATTATTAAACTGCATAAAATTGAATTATTTGATAAAAGTCAACAATCGAGAAGAAAGAAACATAATTCATATGTATCTGATGAACGTTCGTTTCTTGCAAAACGAAATGATGTAATTGAACATATTGTTAATTACCTCAACACTCTTCTCGATTTTCTAAAATGGATACACATGCAAAAAACAGGAATGGTATCAAGAGGTTTTTGAAGAAGTCAAAGAAAAATATGATTTAACAAATAATATTGAACTTGGAAAAATACAGTTTTAAATATAATTTTAGGTTATACTTTTAATTATTCTATACAGGTGACAGGTGTTATGTTAAATTTTCAAATAAAAAAAAAAAAAAAATTTAACTTATATTTTATTTTTAGAGAGTGATAACTCATATTAAATTATGTGAAATTATAAAATAGTGTAGTACGAAGTTTCATTTATTTTAGGCCCTGGACTGTGACTATTATTGACTTATAAATATTTTGATTTTATTATTTTCATAAGTCATAACTATTATTATTATTATTATTTGAATATTAGGAAAAAGATCTATGTACTGTATTATAATGTGACTACTATTGAGACTATTATTGATTTATAAATATTTTGAATAATGTGACTAGGTTAGGTTACATATTGACTATGAAAACATGATATTTTTTTGCCATGTTATATTTTGAATCATTATAATTATTTAAATAAATATTTTTGTATAATACAGTTCAAAATTGAAAATGGCAACGTTGCAGAGTTTATTATGCTCAATCGTGTTGGTTTTCTTTTGTATTTCAATTTCCTTTGATATGCCGACAATTTATGCTCAATCGTGTCGCAAAAAAGGTGTTTTAGGCTCAATCGTGTCTCAACCGTATCAATACACCTTGAACCGCGGTCTCAAGTGATATAAAAATATAAGCAACTATTATCTACTAGGTAAACAACATAGAGAATAAAGATCTTTATTATCTATAGTGACCAATGAGTCCAATAAATATTAACAATTCAAAATAATGTAGTAACATAGTACTGTACAGTATTATAAAAAGGAATTACGGCAATAGCAAGTTTTGCATAAAATTAATATTTTTGATACATGGATGATCCTATAGGTAGGTGCGTAATAGAACGTTTTGAAGCACAATATGTCAATAGCAAATTTTGGATTATCAGAATATGAGGCAATAGTACGTTGTGACTTAAGTTCAATTTTTTGGAGTTTAATTTTTGAATTAGAGTTATAATATGTAAGAAATCGAAATTTTCCAGGCTATTACAGTAAAACTACATGTATAACTCGATTTCTTAAAAAAATGGCAATAGCACGTTTTGGAATGTTGCCTTTCAATTGAAGTTTAATCATTTAAATTCTCGCTTGAAAATTTTTTACACTTCTTTTATCTAAATAGTTTGAAAACAAACAAAGGAAACACGAAAATAAAATTGTCTTATTCAAATCCTTATCATACTGCGCAGTTAGAATTTTGAACGAGACTGTGCCGACATAAACCCAATCATACTTATTATTGTTAAATTTACTTATCATTAAACCAATTCTGAAACTGTTAAAAAAATAATAAATAACTTTGTAATTTATTTATTCATACGATATATTATAATTAATGATTATACATTTAAAATATTTCGAAATACCGTGTATGTAATCTGCATCTTATTTAATTATTATTTCACCAACACTAAATAAAGTATAATTTATATTTTATAATCTAAATTATTTGAATCATTATTTTTTTTTACTTAACATCACTGACAGTAAATGTCCATCGGGAGAGATTTATAAATATATTTAAGTACATAACATATGTATTAGGTACATACAAATGGATGAACGGTTGACAAATACACAACTAAGTATATAACAAACATAAACGACTTATTGGACAGTTAAAAGATACTAAAGTTTGTTAAGTAAATATATTGGGGGAGCAATGTTGAATTAATACCATCAAATTCGTCGTTTCTGCCAAATATTTCCACCGGAGATAGAGTCAGGAGGATTCTGCCTTGAGCAATTCAGCCATTGATTCCGAAAACTTCAAATTCTCAGTTCCGAGTATATGTATAGTATTCGCAAAAAAACATAATCAATTATATTGGTATAAACACTGCATAAGGTGCATATCAGAGCGTCCCTTTTTTTCACTAAGAAAATATTGTGTATTTTTGTGTGCCCAGTTCTGAGTCTTGTGATAATAACTTTAAACTTTTTGGACAACTCAAGAGGGAACATTATTGATATTTTATTTGATTTCATAAAGTTTAGTGGAAGAAGATATCTATTGCTGGTGGTTAGTTATGTAAGTGTACTTTTAACTTTTTATTAAGGCAAGTTTATCTCTAAATGTGAAGATTCGGTGAATAAAATTGCACTTTTAGAAGCCTGATGATGGTGTTTTAATTTATATTAGTATGACTGTGAATATAGAATATTTTAATTTTAAAGATTATGAAGAAAGTTTTAAAATTGTAGAATAATATCTGAAGGTTCTTGGGAAACAAAAAAAAAATAAAATATATTTCGTCCAAACTGGTCTTAAGTAAAGTTCCTGAATTTTTCCCTAGTTGTTTTAAAAAGAACTTGAAATTTTTTTGACCCCCTCCAATGTAAAAACTAGACCCAATTCGCTAATAGAAATCATCATCGAAGTTGAATATTGAAGCATTTTTATTCTTTACTGCTCCAAAAGGTGATGAAAGACAAAAAAAAGGACACACACATCCATTATAAAAGCAATACATTCATCACTCCGCTAAGAATCTAAAATTTAAGTAACTGAAACATAAAAAAAGCGAGTAAGTGGATGTCACTCTGCTGTACAGTAGTTTACAAGTGGGTTAATGTATATTATATTAAACTAGAATTCAATGATATAATATCATTGTATAAGAAAAACGATTACGAGCGAAGGCGGTTTGTCTGTCTGGACATTTTATATTGTTATTATTTATTATAGCCTATAAGTTGAATTACCTAATATTATAATTTTATTATTTTTTATTCGTATCTATGGTGATTAACAAAGCGTTAGAAATTAAAATCTTGTATTTAGCGGTTTTTCGTAGTTAGTCGGTGGTTTTTACTGTGGCATTTAATAACTATTGAGAAAATCAAAAATTGACCTGTCTTAAGTACCATCTTGATCCAATTTGCTAAAATATAAGATACAATATGTTGAAATCGAACCACTCCTTCTGGTAGAAATTTTGTCTACAGGATAAAAAAAAAAAAATACCACTGTAAAACCACTATAGCTTCTTCGCTCCGCTCAGAATATAAAATGCATAAAACATTTAAGTTAAAGTTTCGATTAGAAAATCATCGATTTGTATTGTTTGTATATTTTTCTGATTATATATTGTTATTTTACACTACAGTAGGTTTTTGACGTTCCAACAGACTTTTCAAGAGATTTTCAATAAAACACAATACAATATATGTCTAACTCTCGGTATATAATAATCTTATCCATTTTTTAGTTTTGATTAAATTGAAATTATATTTAAATAAATCATCTAAATATGTTTTAAAACTAGTATGTAAGTTATATTTTAATACTCCCAAGTGTGTATGTAAAAATATTCTATTACTATATTATATTTTGTGTATGTATAAATGTTATGCGAGTATAATATTTTAAATCACTCACTTTGCTCGTAATAGGTAATGTGCAATATAAAACTAATAGATATATTCGTGTACACGTGTCCACGGTGTCGTGTTCTATATGCTCGAAGGCATTGCGACGTACCTATATAATAATATTTTATATTATGACTTGTGAATTGTGATGTAATTTGATTTGTATTAATTTGTGTATTTACTTAGTAAGTTAATCAGATATAGAGATGTTCTTTTCTCCTACGTTATTTTTTTAATAGAACTGTATTAATTTGAACACCACGTGTGTGAGTTAGTTTGTACGATTTGTTTCGTAGTTATAATTAACAGTATTATGTATAGATTCTGTACTATTTTTTTGTGAATTTTCTTGTTTACTTATAATACTTAAGAACTCAATTATAAATTATTTATGATTATAAATGTTCTTAGAATCTACTTACCTTATGTCGTTTTCATACACCGATTTCCAACAGAATGTAATCTAAATAATTAACCACTACAATACTATGATTAAGTCGTAAATTAATAAAAGTTCTAAATTATAATAATGTTATGCTAATGATTTTAAATAATTTCTTATAATCTCAATAATAATATTTTGTAATAACTATACTTATAATCTATTATCTATAAGGCAATGTTTGGGCACACGCCTGCGTGTTTATGTGCGTGTAAGCGATACATTTGATTAGCAATAATTAATAATTACGATATCTACTTAAATATTATATCACGCAAATGGCTATTGTGCTTTAAAGGAGCACACAACACAAAAAAAAAATTATTTAAATTATTTTTAAATGTTAAATTGTTGTAACTATGGCTATATGAAATGATTTGGTGAAAATCCGATGTAAAAAAAAATTATTACTTTCAGAGATATTAAGAAATGCAAAATAGCCGCGTGACGTCATTGGGCCCTACTCATCGTAATTGCTTATCTTATACGTGTAAAAGTTCTTCGCTTCTCACAACGATTTAACCTCCTAAACATTTTATTTTTGAAATTTAATTTACGTATAAATGTGTGGTTTTATGTGTTCAAGACGAC
>NC_042495.1:4450828-4480250 GCF_005508785.2 Acyrthosiphon pisum | reverse complement strand
TAGTTTTGATGGCGGTGACGGCTGTGTAGTGATGGTTAAAAATAAAAATTTGAAACTAACAACTGATAAATATTAATTGAATCATTTTTGTTTCAGTTAAAATGGATGCACGATAACATAATTTTAGTTATATAAGGTAGGTAGACCACATACTCAATTATAGCTTTTTAATATCATAAACAAAATATTAATAATAACTTATGTAATTATTAGCTGGGCCTAAGGATTATTTAAAATGTTTTGAAGATGATTGAATATTTTTTATTTTCTCCAGTACCATCCCCGAGTAATATTAATATTGGAATAAATATATTTTTTAATTATAAGTTATATTAAATGTATGATCATATAAATTCTAATATTCTATTATGTAGCAACTAGAAATGTACCGATACTACGATGTACTAATATTACCAATAGTAAAATATGACCCTACTTACTACTAGCGCCTTACGCGTGTGGTGAAAATATGAACTACTGAATGGTAACACAATCTGACCGAGTGGCGGGCCAGCGATAGCTAACCTGTATATCTTTAACCGTGTCTTGAACACATAAAACCACACATTTATACGTAAATTAAATTTCAAAAATAAAATGTTTAGGAGGTTAAATCGTTGTGAGAAGCGAAGAACTTTTACACGTATAAGATAGGCAATAACGATGAGTAGGGCCCAATGACGTCACACGTCTTTTTTCAATTGCTCATAACTTATTAAATAATGGAGCAGAAAAGTAAAACCTATACCATTATCCTTAGAATTGGACATTCTTTCAAATAAAAAAAAATATATTTTTAGTGTTGTGTGCTCCTTTAAGGTTTAATAGTAATATGGATGGTGAACTAAAATAACATGTAAATTCGGGTTGATAGTATAATATAGATAATTCTGTGATCATACATGATATTCGTGTATAACTCAATACGAATATAAGTGTGAAGTCAAGTACTCAGGTGAATGGAAAAAATACATCGAAGTGATACTGGCGTGGACGACGTGTCTTGGGATTTTTTTTACTAAGAGACTAGCAGCTGCCGAATAGATTTTGTGTGATGCTTATATTGGATAATTTTAGAGTCATCCCTTCTACTATTAATGAGTATCGGTTGAACGAAACGTTAAGGGATTTCGATGCGCTCGTAAATTTATGTATTACAATTATGGTGCAACGTATGTATCACCAGTAGAACATTAATGTTGTCTCGTATCACGTCTGTGTGTTTGTGCACACGTGTGTATATGTAATACGTAATACGTATGTATATGTTTATTGCGTCATCTCCCACCACATATGGTCACATTGTAATTAGGTATCCTTGTGTTTTTATTTAAAGATAGTTTAAAAATATTTTATAATATTACAAAATAATTTTCTAATAAAAATAACAAAGGTGGTTAATGGATATTAATTCTAGGAAGTTAAAAAGTATTTATTATTTTTAACTTTTAAACTTAATAAGGGACTGGGTATAAGTTTTACATTTTCCGCAATTTTATAAAATTTAAAAATAACATTTTATATTTTAGTTACCAACTTAATTATAATACTTTTCCTCTAATCTACTACCCGATATCTATTTAGAGGGGGGGAGAGGTAGGTGTATTATTTGTATAATATTGAAAAAAAAATACTTCACAGGAATAATTCTTAGGCCTTGAAGAATTGTCGGATTTTGATAACTATTGTTTTATCTGAAAGAAAAAGACTTCTTATAGGTCGCATTGAACTACGATTTTTTATTTTATTCAATTAATGGTATAATGTAATTTGTAAAAAAGTTTAAAATTGTATTACTTTTGAGATTACAATATTGAAAAACGGATTTCAATACAGTTTTTAGAATATTACCTTCTATATTAGTTTAATATATATATCAAATTTGGTTGATTCTACAGAACAGGATCATTATTTGGCACCGGATACCTTAACCAGTTAAATAATTTTCTTATTATCTTAAATAACTTAAATATCTATTGTAATAACTTAGCTTTTGTCAGACGATTTGAAAAATAATATTTAAGTTAAAATTATGTTGTTATAACTGTAGTTCACACTCATTAATTAATTATTTTTTCGTTAATTCATGCTGTACACAATAATTTTAAATTTAATTAATTAATTAAATTGATTTAATGAGACTGTGTAATTTCCTAAACGGCTAAACTATAACAGCTAATGTTTAATAAAAAGAAATGTAGAAATAGTAGGATGCATTTTAACAACAGCTTTAGTTATAATATAAAATATTCTTGTGACCCAGGTGATATTTAAAAAATTGACTTACTAATATTTAACTGTGTTTATAGTTAATATTTTATTCCATATTAACTTTAAACTTTAAGATATAAATAATAATTTGGTTTTTAATAATTAACTTATAATATAATGTTCTTAATGATGATTTACCTTAACTAATTCAAGTTAATTGTTTTCATTAATTTTTAAATTAAACCTTAAAAAAATAACCCTTATGTGTTTTACTTATTACGTGTGGCTTACTTCAACTATTTTATTTACGATTCGAATATATGACCTTCGAACACGTACTATTTGAAAAGATTATTTTTTGAAACAAATGGCAGTTTTATTCAAACAGGTGGCATTTTCAGGACACATTGCATTTGAGCAAGTTTCTAACACTATTTTTGGTTTAATAGCTAATAATTAATACCATTTCCTTCATTCATAAGTCAAGTTCAGTGCTATGCAGTTATTGAAATAAAATGTTAGAAACCATCTAATAATATATCAATTTAAAAAAAATGGAAACATCTTATTTTGTTTATAAACGTATTCATATATAACATATTTATTTTATTATGTTAATGAAAAGCATTATTAAAGTTTAAAATGGAATTTAACATTTTTTATTTGTTCTATAAAAAATGTTATTAGTTTGCTATAATTATTATTATTATTACCTATTATAATTTATAGGTACTAAGCACAAAAAACCTGTGATGTTTTTCTTATGTACCTTAAGTTATATTAGGTTTTTACTTTTTAGTGTTCCTCGACATTGAGTCATCGAGGTCACTTTGATGGATATTTTAAATTTGAATTCAATGATAAATCATTGCATACAAAAACGAGTGGGATGGAGACGGCGTGTCAGCCTTTATTACTAAGGATATTTTATATGACTATTATTTGTAACTAGCTAATCCCGTGCACTACGTTGCCCGTTAAAATGTACCAACTCAATATTATTCAAACTTTGTTCAATTCGTTATTTAATATTCGGTGTGTCGTGTATGGTGTTCAAAAGTTCAAAACTTAAAAATTTTCATCGATCATCTTGAATCTCAAAATACTTGTGCAAGCAACATTTTATAAAATGTGAATTTAGGAAGATGATTTCCTAGTGCACATATACATGGTGGTACGAAGGTACCACAAAAATTTCAAACATCAAGCCTTCATTATTTGGACTCTACATTGATCAGTCAGTGAGTCAGTCACATTCGCGATTATATTATATTATAATTTATAGCCATCACGACGTTGTCTGTGAGACACCCTTTTGATTAGTATATTTTTAAGTAGGAAAAAAGGGTTTAAAGTCTAAGTTTGATTAATATTTTTTGGATTATATTTCTAAATAACTTATACCGTTAGAGAAATGATCTTACATTTTCGATTCAATATCCAATTTCATCTAACTCAAATGTCTATGTATTTTAATATTTTTAGATTCCAATAAAAAACACTAATGAGCGAATTTATTTGAAATGTTTAGACTTTTATAATAAAATTTAAAATTTGATAAGTTTTCAACTAAAAAATATATTGAGTATAGTATTTCATGATTTTGTAAAAATGTTAACCCCAACGGCCAACGCTTATAAATAAAACGGTGCTTACGTATTTTTATAATAATTTATATTATTATTTTATTTAAAATGGAACCGTGTGTTACTTTCGTTTTCAAGAATTCTGAATTTTTGACCAAAGCAAAATACTTTTATTAACATTTATAAAAAAAAAAAAATGTTAAATGATTTAAACATCTCAAAAAGAGTTTTAACATTTTTAATATTAAATTAAATCTAGACAATACTAATATAAGTAGGTACCTTTAGAGAATTTCTAGTATCTATGTTTATTGGTTATTGATTTTTGAGTTACAACATAAGAAACAAAATCGATTTTATCAAATACTATGAATTTTCTTCCCGTTTCCGCATTTTTTTTAGGTGTTCCAGATTATTTAGTAAATTTATTACTAATGGGAATTTTTATTTTTGAATTTTATTGTTCTAAAAGTACAAATTAGATCATATTTTCTACTTAAAGCTTAACCTAATTATTTGAAATTTAATGTAGATTTTGATAGTATAAAAAGGGTCAGTGTTCCACTCAGAATCCTCTGCTCCACTTAGAATCCAAAATAGTCAAAAATTATTCAGATTTTGGAAGTATATAAATATTACATTAGTATCTTGGTATTATTAATATCTATTTAAATTAATAATTTAAAAATGATAAGAAAAATAAACAAATATTTCTTTTTGATTTAGCTATGTACTCATTGAAATAATACTATGTAATACTATGTAATGCTATATTATGTAGTATGTAAATAATACTACGTATGATTGGGCAAACCAAAATTATGTTTTCTTAAATTGACTGAAATAATATGTTGTTGAGTGTGTAGAGTATTTGAAGATAAAATTAATTTTCGGGTTATTCTCAAAAGTATATGCTTGTATAAAAACACATTTTTAAATGCTTTTTAACGATGTATATGACATTAATACCGTTTACATAAATAATATATGCATTTATACATACTATTATATTTATTTTTATTTTAGAATTAGTAAATTGTATTTAATATTTAATTTAATCAAGTAAGGGTAGCGTTACTCCTGGGTGACTTCTCTCATCAAGTATAATTCATGTATATGTATTTTTTTCTATTATCACATATTCTTATTGTTCCTAAAGGAACAGATTGTATATACCGTATAAAAAAAATTTATTTATTCAGCATATTATTATTATTGTATGTTATGTAATTTATAATTTTGTTTAAACATTTCGGCCAGTGAAAATACAATTATAATAACAAGATAGTACCTATTATAGATATTATGAAAATAATTATAAAAGAAAAAGTCTCCCATATTATACCTATTTGATTGTAAAATATCAACGGTTTTTATAATAACATGTGTTAATAAATATGTTGTAATAATATGTGTAAATGATTTTAGTAAATTGATACTTAATAATACTGATGGGTACAAATCCTGTTTAATTTTTAAATTGGTGATAATCATTCACTTTATGATCCCCAAGGCTTATCTTTAGTTAACTTTAATTTTTCTCAAATTTATAATTAACAATCATAAAAGATTTACAAAATAGACTTGTAATTTAACTTATAAATTTATTTAACTAATTCAATAAATACATTTAATACAGGGTTGAGTACGTTAGTACGTAGACAAATATTGTACTGCCTTTTTATTTATAAACATAGATCATATTCAACAGAAACTGAATAATAGTTACCTATATAATATTATGTATCTTATAATGTTCCTACCTAGCTATATTTATTGAATTTATTAAATATTGATAAAATAAAATAAGGGAGAATGTTTTAAATATAAAACTGCTATTATGAAAAAAATACTTTTCAACCATAAATATCATGATTGAAATATAATAAGCGATTATTCTATTTATACAGTACACACATAATATTATTTTCCTTAATGGTCTTTAATGGTTGAAGTATCTACGTTGATAATATTGTATTTGAATTTGATAAACTCTGATGTTTGTTAATTTCAAAACTCGTTTCAAAATGATAAATATCCTATGTACTCGTATGTAGGTACAATCTAAATGTAAGAATCAGGAGTCGTTAAAAACAAATTTAGATACTATAATAATGTATTATATTTTACGAGTCCATTTCTTATTGAAGCAAATAGTTTTACGAGTAGGTAGGTATAATATTATCATAGAACATATATTTTTATTGATGTAAGATCTTTTAGGTTAGGTGAAAAAAAATTAAAATTAAAAAATCTAAGCTGTGAGTAAATCTGTTACTTATAATAATTATACATATATTTTACTTTCAATACGTGACTTATATATTTATATATATAAATATATATATATATATATGTAGAACCTACGTTGTAGATTTATGGTGTAAATATTTATGAAGCTGTGTCTATACAATACGGTCGCAAGTTGTACACGTGACAATATCTGTATGTCATATATATATAGCTAATAGAAACACAAGTATCGAATGTAAGTAACAGATTTATTCGTGTGGAGCGTGAATTGAGTTACATCTGATAATTTTAAATTTATCGATGAGTACTCGCGAGTCGTGATTGATTCTACGTGGATGGTAAGAAAAACTCGAATGTATTATATTGTATCGTTTCAACGGAGATGTGGTGAATGAACGTTATTATATTTATATAGGTCGATACAAGTGCCGCGGAGGGTAGTCAGTGAATGTCAAATACGCAGTAAAGGTCATATCTTATTATAGTGAAATTTATGAAACCGGGATCAGTAATATCATCCTTGACGAAGCGGCATATCCGAGTAAACGTTTAAGAACGTGAGGTACGGAGTCAACACTCAGTACCTATATATAGGTACAGGCAATAGTACTACAGCAGGGATCTGATGTGTTGCGTGCGGATCAGTGGCATATTTAAGTTTTTGTGGGGGATATGATTTTATCCAGTAGTCCCGATTTTAAAGCTAGATGCCTTAAGTTAGGACTCTGAAAAATGTTGCATATTATGTACAGCCTATGGGGGATTGTTTCCCTTGATCCCCCCCTGTAAATACGCCACTGGTGTGGATAAAATATGAGTCGAAATCATAAGCTTGTTTTTGGTATACGTTGCCTGAGTTATCGTTGTACCTCTCAATTGAAACTACTCAGGTAACCAATAACTAATGTCATATATCTAAGCATTCAAATTTCAAAATCTTATCGAGTTTTATATGGTCATTCTATAATGACAAAAAAATAAATAATAATATTTATCAATTCTATGACTCTATATTATGTAACCATAAATGCCTAGAAACCTCAATTCACATAACTTTTCAATTGTTACAGACGTTACATAGTTGATATTTTCGTACTGAAATCGGTATTCATAGTTAGATACACTTCAACGGGTTTATTTCAAATAAGTGAGGTATCACATCATCAAAGACAGTAAATACGTATACGTATAGTACCTACCTAGATAACGACATACAAACAATTACTAACCAGAGCAAAAATACAATAAAATTACATAAGTTTTTGGAAGACATGACATATGTGTATCCACGGATTAAACGTTATTTAAACATTTAAACTTTACTGATTGTTGAAAAAAAATAATAATAGTAGGTATGTTCATGTCCATTATATAATATAGCCTCATCTTACACTCGTATATTTTAATACGTCTGGTAAAATACCTGTTAGTAAAAAAGTGCCTTTCACAAAAAATCAGTTTTGTAATCTATCTATTTTTTTTTTTTACATTGAAATAAATTAAATGAAAAATTAGGCACAGGTTAAGTCTTAAACTGACAATCTAAAATATAATTTATGTTAAATGGAATAATTATTGTAATTGAAAATCTCGAACATTTTGTGATGGCTTTGACCTTAGATCATTTAAATACCAACTCAGGTATTTTAAATAAAATTTTCCCATATACAGTTGTTGGCTTTAAAAAGAAACAAGAAGTTGGTATCTTGCCGTTGGAGTATTTATATTATATTACAAGGGATTTTTCGAATTCCATAGTATGGAATCCATACATACACCTAGGCTCCCAGGAACGAAAGATCATTACGTATTTTTCAACCAGGAACGATTTTGTCCTGCTAAGTATAGTGCTTAATTTTAAGATTGGCTCTCCGCCTATGCTTAAGTATATTATTATTTGTTAGGAAAGAATCCAATTCTGCTTGTGATTTTTACTGTGAAGTATTTTTATTCCATAACACAAACTCTTTATTTATATTATTATTTAATTATTTTTTACATCACCTTACTTAATCCTTGTATAGTATTATATTCTATATACAATACATTCTTACGTTATTGTTAAATTTTCTATTATTTGCTTTTAAAATTAATAAAATTCAGAATTTAGGTTTATTTATGGTAAATTTTTTTTTAAGAAAAAAAAGAATGTTTAACAAAATATATAATAATATATTACTCTTATTTATATTTATAATATATTTATATAAATTATAATATACTGTACTACCACCTTGGGTACTAAAAAAAGTAGGTACTTACTAGTAAGCCAAATATAAAACGAGCGATAGAAAGACGACGTAAACGTTGGATGGCCCGAGTAAGAAATTACTTAAAATGATTAAAATAAACAGCGAGAGTTTAAAATGCTGAAGTTCGATAATATTTAAGGCAAATAGAAGCTGCAAACGAACAAAATGGCATGTAAAGGAAGGATACTATGAGAAATAAACTATACCTAGATACAAGACAAAATTAAGATTCAGCCACCACTTTAGAAGCCCGACTGTGATCGTGAGACCCACTACCACATCTGCTGCAGTAATCCGCCAATTCACCCACCATGGGACCCGAGGAGAGAAGGAAATTCGCTCAACATGTAACCGTGGTAAAATTTTTAGCATAAACCGGGTGACTCTTTTATCATAGAACACTCATTATTTCAGAATGTGTACATTTTTTTGAAAATATTTTTTTACATAGTTTCAAGTCGCTTATAAAACAATGTTTTTCTTAAAAAATTATATTTTTAAATATTTTTTATCCTTATAATTTTTTAAGTTTTTAATTTTTTGAATGACAACATTGGGTTTTAATTTTATATTCCAAAGCAGAATATTTTTCTTAGTATTTTGATACATGAAAATCGAATTTCGGGTGAGTAGTTTGTGAGTTATAAATATTCAAAGTTTTGATGAGTGGAGAAGTGGATAAACATTTCGCGGGGTAACCCCGTACCACTCCACTCCGCGACTTGAAACTATGTAAAAATATGTTTTCAAAAAAATTTACACTTTCTGAAATAATGAGTGTTCTATGATAAAAGAATCACCTAGTATACTAATCACGCCGTAACTATCAGGTTTATGATTGTTATATATTAATATATTATATATTTCCGTTTTATATGTATACTAGCTGATCCTGCAAACGTTGTTTTGCTATATAAATTATTTCTAGTAAATATTTTGGTAGTCAAATAAAGAATAACGGACTTTTAAATTGTGATTATTAAACTTCTTTTGGATTAAACTCAGCCTATCTACAGGTAAGCAATCCAACTACGTCGGATCGCGGACAATTTCGGATAATGAAAAATAGCAATAAAAATCGCATACTTACCAAATATACAATAATGGTCGATCCGTTTCGGATAAATACGTTATCTGAACATTATCTAATATATAAAATTCTCGTGTCACAATGTTAGTCACGATACTCCTCCGAAACGGCTTGACTTAATAACTTAAATAATAAATAACCACTTATCGCACAGCATACAGACTTAGATAATAGCCGATTCTCAGACATATATATTGATAAAAAATAATAATACAAAACAACAAATATGCCCAATTAACCTATAGCAACCAATTTATAGTACACTATTATTATTTTAATAAATTTTTTTTTTTTTTATATATATAACCAATAGCAACCATTTATAAACAAATATTTCTATCGTAAATAATAATATTTTTATTTTTTTTTTTTCTGGACAACCCTTATCGCTTAGGGGTATGAAAAATAGATGTTGGTCGATTCTCATACCTACCAAATATGCATAAAAAATTTCATAAAAATCGGTCAAGCCGTTTCGGAGGAGTTTGGCGACTAAAATTGTGACACGAGAATTTTATATATAAGATTATACATTATATATAGTAGGTATACTGTATACGTCAAGAACGGTTTAATAAAGCGGGTATATTATTATTGATTATACTACCTATAATATATTTTCTTTGCATAATAATATGTATAAAACATACATAAATAAAACACTATTACAAGGTGGATAAATATTTACTATAGAATATATTATTATTATTATTACATTTTATACGGTTTTCATGTTAATTATATTATGCATAGGTTAATTAGTATTTTTTTTTAAAAATAAAAAACATTTGTATCAAACTTGTAAGACAACTGTCAGTTATTGTGTATGTCATTTTAATTTTTGAGTTTAATTTTTTTTGTTACTCACCATGGATAAGATTGTTTGAACATCGGATGCCCAACAATCTATGATGAATCAGTCGTTATCGTGACCTCCACTTTGATTTTCAGAAACAAATGGTATGTGTAAAAACTGGAATCATGTGACGAACACTCCAATAGATAGTTTATAAAGGTACCCTATAATAATTGACTTCACGACATTAAAAACGACTGGTCACTTTATTAGAGTTCGTTTGGCATTCATTATATCTTATTGTGGCACTCCCTCAAACCTCTGTGTAAAGTTGGAGAATTTTATAAATTTGTACTATTTTTAAATTTTTAAGTAAGTATGTCTTTACCATAAATAAGACATAGGTAAGGAACCTAAGATATGATATATCAATTTTTTTTTTTTAAACTGATCATGAAGCCTGGCAACTATGGCCATTATCTGTTTGTTTTTGTTTGTAGTGGAGGCATTGTAGGTTAGTAAACACGTGTGTTTTTGGCTTGGCAGATTTTTTAGTGGGCAACCGTAGGTATCTGCCATGCCCGGGTGGGGGATGATGGCACTTCTCTCTGGACACCGTGACTTGCCTGAACAAAAATGCCACCCGCGGCCGGCTTCAAACCGGCGCCGGTGTACGTCGCCACCACCGTCTTAATCCGCTCGTCCACTCCTTCCCCCAATATATCAATTTTCATCTTACTATATATTATACAGGTTGAGATATTGGAACGATAAAAAAGGACTTGCGTAGATATTAATACATAGATTTACCAAACAAAGCCATGGGTAAATGGGCAATATATCATCTAATTTATAGACAAAATAATAGTAAACAAATAATATGTCCATCGGTATTATAGCCTATAGGTAAGTGATCTAGGGCCTAGGGGTGTCTTTAGGTCAAATCCATGGGGGGGGGGGGTGAAAAATGTTAGTCTTGAATACCGCAATTTATAAAATGTATATATCTATTAGCAAAATCAGAACATCGCACGACTTACGGGGGAAGCGATTGCCCCCCATCACCCCCTCGCCACCCTCAGGGACGCGCCAGAAGTGACCTAACCGAATAATGAAACAAATTAGATAATATTTAAAGACGATTCAGTCACAAGATGCGTGTTCTCTACCAAATTAGACGTATTTTATGCTAGTTGGACCAAAATCTTAATATTTTTTATTGGAGAAAACTTCTGAAAACATATTTGAATTTGTCATACAGTTGAAAATGATTTTTTTACTATTTTTAATTGAACTTTTTAACCCTTTAAAATTAGATTTTTAAGTTTTAAATATTGTGCACAGGTGAGAGCGCTCCGATATTTCACGCATATTAATAATTACTTACTACACTCTCATTTACACGATACATATGAACGCATATATATAACGCCTATATTTAACTCCTTATGAACGGTCGGTATTGAATATCCTTAAAATAATTTATTTTATAGAATATATTATAATTTAAAATCAACTATCCTTTCAGGAATTTAACATAGAAAAACATAATATTTGTTGGAATAGGACATTATGATGCAATTCAGTAATATATTTTTTGAATTACGTGCATAAAACTATTTTTGAAGAAAATATTATTTAGAAACAAAAATATTCCTAAACATCTAAAAATAGACAACCTAAGAGTAGACATCGATCATGAAGCTCAAAACATTTTGAAAAGTATGAAAAGAATTATAGTGATTTATTTTGCTTAATGTAATACGGTAGGTTAAATACCAAAAATATTGTATTATTAAATATTATAATAGGATATATTATTTATATTATATTAGATGTAAATGGTATAATATGATATTATTATTGTTTTTAACTTTTGAGTCAATAAGACGTGGTATAAATAGACAATAGCTTAAAACTAATTTAAATATTTTTAAAATTACGCTATATAATATAGCAAAATATAATAATATACTTTAAAAGTTTTAAGTTCTTGTAAATAATTATATTTTTGAATTCGAAAAAAGCAACAAAAATAGTTAATCATCGTTTAATATCTAATTTACTCCAAATTTGTACTTTTGTTACTTCTAAAGTCTGTTACATCTAAATTTAAATGTCAAATAAGTGGGCTAGTGGACATAAGCAATGATGACATTTTATTTATTAAAATTTTTTTAATTATTATTTTTTAAATAGTGCCACTTAATGTAACAAAATATAAGACTGGTCTAACTAGGAATTAACAATTCGTTGTAATTTGTAATCAAAAATGCGTTATTCAATCATTCGTACTAATTAGGTATTTACCCGGAATAAATTATTATAAATTTATAACTAGAGTCCAGATTGGCATGTACCTACTTTAAAAGCTTAAAACATTTTGTATTTATGTCTCATACAACTTTAATTAACCTTAGGTAACTTTTTAAAAATATGTAAAAATATTTTACACAAAATATATATTATATTATATTATCTTGTGCCATGAAACAATCTATAATATACAGTAGAAGCCGCTAATTAGAAACACTTTGGGACCAAAGTGAAATGTGTCAATTAACCGATTGTTTCTAATAAGCGATTTGTTAGATATAATATACGGGCGATCCGTCCTGGTACATTTTGTTTCAATAACGCGATTGTATCAATAATCCGTGTTTCTAATAAGCGGCTTCTACTGTAATATAACATATGGTCCTTTTTTGGAACTATTTATACTATCCATTTCTATAAAAAAAAAAATACGAAAAAAAGCTATCTCTGCTATCTGCAGTGTTGGGAAATATCTAGAATCTAGATAAATTTCTACTCAGTTATCTTTATCTTCATGTAGATAAAATTCTAGTTATCAATGAGTACTTATCCAGATAATTTATTTAAATGAACTAAAAAAAAAATTTGAAAATTTAAAATATTTTTATTATTTTATTTTTACACTTTTCTATTTTTCATCTATTACATAGAAAACACGTTTAGTAATATGCATTATAATACCATGATTTTAATATGTATTAATATTCATTGTTAGTCTGGAGTTTTACATCGTAAACAATGAGAAAACCCAAAAATAGAAATATGTAATGGGCATGTAGTAGGTAAGATTGTAAGAACAACTAATAATTATAGCAAAAGCAAAAACATATATCCCTGCTACCCGCCGGCCACCACCGAATGAGGATGGTTTCATTAGCTGATACCCGTTTCATAGATGTGTGTACAAAGTATGAAAAATAATTATTGTTTTAAACCGACAAAAATAAACCAACATTCATGGATATTGGACTCACAAGCATAATAATATTATAATAATTGTAATTTATAACAATTTAATATTTATAAAACCCTATTAGAATTCCCGGTATTTCTGTTATCGCTTAACCGATCTGTACTATGCTTTAAAAAATTTTAAATTATGTATTTTTTTTTACCTGTAGACTCAAGTAAGTATTCTGAATATTTTCAAAATTAAACATGAAATTATCTCATATTTATCTAGATAAAATTTAGTATAATTATCTTTATCTGTATCTAGATAAAAATTATTACAGTCATATTTATCTTTATCTAGATAAATTATTAGTTATCTATTCCCAACACTGGCCATCTGTATAAATCAAATAAGAATAAATAAATAATTATCGCATACATTCTGTTTCTTTGATAAATATTTTAAGTTGATGGGGACGGAGTGGCCCAGCAGACTAATGCGTCGGTTGCGATGCGCACCGTGGTTGGTTCGAACTCGGCCACGCGCGGCATTTTTCTTTGGGCAGTCACGGTGTCCGGAGAAAGAGGCCGTCAAAGACCCCCCCGGTCATTGCAGATACCTACAGGTGCCCATTTAAAAATTCTGCCAAAAAAAACACACTCGTGTTAAAAACCTACCTTACCCTTCCCCCACAGTTGTGATCTAATGACCTTAGTTGTCGAAGCCTCAACCCCCCAAAAAAATTTAAAGTTGAACATTGGTTTTTGGCTAATGGATCAAATTTAATAAGATAAACTTGATTTTTCAATTATATATTCGTCAACCTTACAACTAAAGTACTTATAATAAAACAATAATAATAAAACTATATAAATTCCATGGTTTATCAATATTAATATAAATTAAACAAATTGGCATGTATATACTCGCATAATTTCTTTGTTAAATTAAAAACAGGTTGTTTAATATTTGACAGAATATATTATATTTAATAGAAATTCTCCAAAATATGCATAAATATGCAGAATTAATTAAAAACCTTTAATCCCTAAACTATGCGTTTACATGCAAATTACATCTAATTTCTATGCGTTCTTTAATATATACACTGTCCACATTTTTTACTCCCGTTGTACTGCATTTAACCAATACATTGTAGATGTAAACTATCTAGATCCTAATTATAATACTTTTATTTTTCACTTAATTAATCACAACAACGTCAAGTCTTCAAATATCACACATATTTACCTCTTCGTTCAGTCTGATTTTACAGTATAATATTATAAGTATGTAAAAGTTTACAATAACGGATAACCATGAAGATCATAGTCGACAGTTTATTCAACAATAAGTTAAAGTTATTCGTATTAGTGACATTACTCTTTGGGTCATTGTGAGCTATCACCACTATATTATTTCGTGTCAAATTGGTATCTTCCGATAATTATAAATACATTTCAAATGTTGGTTCACTTCTTTATAGTTCACACTAATATTGAACTTTGAACTTCCTCACACAAACTAGTTTCTTAGTAAATGACCTTTGTGCACTGAAAGCTAATAATAATAAAAAATAAAAAGTAATGGACCAATATTATTTATCCTACTAACACACATAGAATTATTATCGTGCCCATCAGTCGTACCTCACGATTCATTAATTAATATGGTAAATACCAGTCATCGTACAAATAAACGAACCACCTCTGTAAAAGACCATTGTAAATATTTACCGCTTACTTCATCTGTTATAAGTATTATTTATAAATTATTATGAACAATTGGCATCATATGATCAGAATAAAATAGCACAAGTACTATTAAAACAAAAACTAAAATCAATGCAATAAATTAATAGGTACTTGTGAATTTATCTTTGTCGACGTATAAGCAATGCAGAATTCTAGAAATAAAACACTTGTACATCAAAACACATATATATGCATAATATGTTTATATTATTATAACTCAATAGAATGAATAATCTGAAATAGGCACATCAACATTTATGCTAAACAGTTATGCTAAACTACTAAATCTATTTTTTATTAAGTAATGAGGTACCTACTTTAATAGTCAGTACAAAAATTTTTAAATTATAAAATGTATGAATTATTTTTCTATATATTTATGCTATAGTACCTAGCCTGTTACTAAAAACCACACAAGTAAAATCTATTCAAAAACATTTAAACAATTAATTTTAATTTTAAAATAGTGAAAAACAGAATATTTGAATTATTCTCGATGATCGTAAGTGCTAAATTGTTTGTACGATTTTTAATACTGTATTGATTTAATACTTTAGTACAACATTTAAGTTAATCATTTTTACGATATTTAAATGATTATATAATTTGTATGTATCTATATACAATATTACACATGGTAATTCATCGGGAAGGCTAATTTCTCGCAGTAGTTATTTTCATTAATAATAAAATTATTAAAATTTCGATTTTTGAAATTTACTCAAAGGGCGAGCATGCTTCGTGAATCACCCCGTATACATTTTACTCGTAACTTGTTTGTATTACAAAATAAATACTTTAATTTGACAAATTTTCTAAACGTTGTTACTCAAGTTCTAGAATATGTTCTGGCTAAACCATTTCCACTCACTTTCACTGCATATACGTAAGCCATAAACATACTTTTACACGACTACTTTATAACACAGTCCATATTCATGCCAAAAACTAGCCGTAAATCAACGCCCAAGAGTCCTTCAAACACTAATTAAAAAATAAGACTAAAAACAATTTATACGCTAAATTAGTATGTAATAAATAAATAGGTGTCTTATAATGCACATGTGGTCGTACGGAATTGAACTTTGGGGTGCCGCCAAAACATAAAATATTTATATAGGTAACTCAAACTTTCTAATCTGCGACTTTACGCCACATTTTAAATGCTTCCTTGTACTTTTCTAATGATAATATTCATAAAGACTACTATAAGCTCCCCACTAAAATACAAATGGACATGACAATTTTTAATGTACAGACATGATTCAGTTTGAAACCAATAGATAAGGTCACATAGAAGTATTGGTGCACTCATTCAACTTAAAAAGTATTAAAAGATAAAATTAACTAAGAAAAAAGTATAAATAAAACACATTATTATAACACGAATACAATATGCATGTCTTTTATCATAATCAATTATATTATAATTATTATAATATATCAATAGTTTATAATTTATGAAAAAATAATAATTCTTCAAATATTTTTATTACAATAATATTATTGTAATTTATAATAAAATTTCTAGACAAAAATGATGGAAGAAATTTGATTCATTAGTATTTAATATGGACTAAAAGTACCCTAAAATAAGTAGGTATTATAATATTTTAAATTAGACACTGAATAAAATAATTTTTGATTATTAACACATATTTTGGTTCATTACTTTAGCTATGAAGTTTATTTGTTTTAACGTGATCAAAATGCGGTGTTCCTAGATAAATCATATGTACCTCTATTTCTATAGATTAGAAATATGATACAGCTAGGTAGTAGGTGTAGTTCGACATCGAGAGTTTGGATAATATTATAATATGTATGATAGTTTATACCCCTATTTGTGTTTTTAAACAAATATTTAAAGTTTTTGGTTTAGTAATAATTAAAATAGGTATCTTAAACAATTTTTCGGTTTCATGAAGATATTAACTTTAGCTATTTTAAAAAACATTTCATGGGTTTAGGTACTTAAAATGTTCAAGGCGTTTTTTTAGTTAATGACTTCGTAACTTGAAAATATATAATAGGTACCTAATAATTTAATTCTACTCTGCACTTTTAAAAGAAAAAACGTGTGGTCTGTATATTATTTGTTTTTATTCTTAACATTTTAAATTTTCAATATTATTATTTTGTTACAAACCAAGTCAATTACTTATTGTAGACATTGTAGGTAGTTACTTCATTGTTGTAAAATATTTAAAATTATTACCTATGTTTATAGGCTTGAATCTATTCATTAATCTATTTTAGGTGTCTATTTCTATTGATAGTAACTAATTGCCATCATAATATATTATGTAATTGTCATAATAATAGTTGTGTATGCCTGAAAAATTAAGTTAGAACACAATTTAAGTGATAAATGACTGTGTTAGTGCTAATACAATTACCCATCTTTAATTAATCTGATTAATTCTCTTTCATAGTTATTATTTGGTACATCACCCAAATGGGTAAAATATATACATTTTTATTCTGAGTTATTTAATTTTACTTTGCAGGGCAAGAATGGGAAGGAATGTTACAAATCTATTATAGGCGTATATTTTACATTTCGTAAAAAGCCATTAAACAACATAATAAATACCTACATTATTTTTAATATGAATATAATTACATAGGTTATGATAGTTTTTAAGCATATTACTAGTTTTATTGTATTTAAGACGTATACAATATACATTGTCACATTGATAACTATTATTTATTAATATAATTTAAAGAATTTATGACGTGTTTATAAAATAATTAATCAAAAATAAAAACGGATATGAGTAGTTAAGTAGTCACACCTCGTATTTTAGGGAAACTTAAATAGCTCTGTTCACAAAATTACACGATAACTGCAATATATATAGGCATAATTATTATCTTGTAATTATGAATTTGAAAGCAAATACAAATCATTGTATTCGAATAATTATAAGCAGAGATTGGAACCTTTAGTGTTGAATAGTTTATAAGACATCAAAAGAAAAATGAATGAATATTGTTATTCAAAATGTATTGCATTATTCTAGTAATTAATAATATTATATAAGAAACATTGTATTAATATAGGTGCACTAAACCAAATAAAAATTTAAAAAAAAACCATATCAATAAAAAAAATTAATTGTCTTAATACTACAACAATGTACTATTATTAAAATTATAAACGCGTATGTATAATAAAAAAAAATAAAGTTATAAATGTGTATAAGAACCTACTTAAATGAACTTTTTATAAATAGGTTGTTTAAGTCTTGATATAAAAATCTACATCATTAACCCAATTATACACATTATTTTTATAAAATCTTTGGTATTAATAATAGTATAAAATATGTTATTCATTCAAATTATATATTATAAATCCTCATGCTTGAATATAATTAGATTTTTGATTAATATATTGAAAAACAAAGAAATTTACTTTTACTAATTTGTATTTAATAAAATCGGAAGTAATATTTTTAAACAAAAACACGTTTTATTAAAAATTGTATTATAAGAATACATTTTATACTACAGTCACTAAAATAAATAATTGCTGAACCGTCAAGTTTCTTAGATTTTTAATTTCCCAGTTATATCAAATAAAAATATTATAATTTATAAATAACCTTAGATCATTTAAAAAACTGATTAATAATGTTTGCCAATATTTTAGATAATATTTTAATGAATTCTGAAATATATAGTCGTCATTCTGTTCTTTATAAATATGTGTGTATGTTTGAGTTGCTGGAAACAGAAGATCTTAGTGTAACATCGGCTTAAAGTTTCTGCATAATCATTAGATAATATGTACAATATACTGTAGTACTATATTGTAAATTATAAATATATTATTGTCAACCCAGTATTCGTGGTTATCAATTAATAAAAAAAAAATAAAGTAGGTACCACTATTATAGGTATAATAATAAGCAAAAAAATAATAAGTAATGTTTTTTTTATCTAATAAATATTGAAAGAATTTACATTAAGTTTATCGAAGTAAAGGTTATGCTCGTTTGTATAAAATATAAAACCAACATTTTTCATTGTGCATAAAAAATATGAATATATTAATATTTTTATCGACTCAAGAAATTACTTTGCTAATATTCTAGATTAAGACCTTAAAATATAATCTTAAAAAAAGACATATAAAAAAAAAAAGACATAACACTAAAACATGATTATATAACATCACAAAATAGGTATATAGTGTTCACGTATAAGAATAGTTTTTTGCGGGTTTTTATGTTTTTTTTAATTTATTTTTATTAGTGTGCAATCTACGAAAATCGCCCTATATCATTCCCATAGGTACAATCTAGAGAAATCATCTTTAGCATATTGCGATTGCTCTACATTAAAAGTTAAAAACCGTAAAATAAAAAAAATCAGTATTAGATTAAAAAATAAAAAAATAAAAATCAATACGATATATTCAATTTAGTCATAACCGTAAAAAATGTTTTCCAAAAATCGTTAAGGTGTTCTATATACCTATGGCGTCATGATAATGTTATGAAATGTCGACGGTGATTCGCTCGACTTAAATCAACAAGCAATCTAATAGAACTATCGAGGTGACATCGTGTGCGTGTGTGTGTGCGTGTGTGTTTGCGCGCGCGCCACGTGTACGTGTGCTGCCATAGATGATGCGGTATATCGGCATTTGACTGTGTGATATTAGGTGAGGGGTAATGCCGGTGTGGGTGGCGGGTGGAACACAATACGCAGACAGCATCTGGCGTGGACAATTTATTTTTCTGGGCGCCCGAGCGCCAGCAGTAGTAGCAGCAGCAGCAGAAGTAGATCGCGTACGGGTGGTTCAGGGGTGCGATGAAGGGGGTGTATCTAACCTATTATATACCTATCGCGGGGAGGGTAAGCCGGTGGTGGATGTTGGGAAGTTATATTATGTGTAAGCATGCGCGGAATTTTTGGCAGGTCGGGCGGTACATTTTTACCCCTTCCCCTTTACAAATACTCGTGTGGGACGTAAACAACCACTCTGCCACGCTCTCCCGACCACGGACATGCTAGGTATTGTAGAGTTAACAAATGAAATACCAATGCGGTGCACTGCACAATGTTCGTGCATTACCGTTGTTATATTATACAGGTATACGCCCTGTCGTTTTATTATAATTGTAAATAGATTATGATGTGCGCAAAGATACGGTGAAAATTAATAATAAATTATGATATTGAGCTGACCTCAGGAAATGTCGTTATCGTTGTGCGAGAAGTGCCTAAAACCTCATATCATATATTATGGTAAAGCGCACTGCAGTAATTTTGACGTAAAAGTAGTTTCAGATCGAAAGAGTTCGGGAGGACTGGCGAGAATAGTCATACATTATAGTGGTCCTCGCGAGTACTCCAAGCAACTGTACCTCGTAGGCCGTATTATATGTATATCATTTGGTGGACATCATATTATTTTGTTTGTCATCACCACTACACTATAATATGAATACGTTGACGAGAGTTTGACCGAAATAATATTTATGGTGCGAGTGAAAATATTTGGCAGGTCGTTAAAAAGGTACGTACAATGGTGGACCAGTATAAGTACCTAGCACGTTTGTGTTATTATCTATATATAAATACTCGTCTTGTTAAGGTAGGTTAATGACATTATGAGATAATAGAAATGATGGAAAATAGTAGCGAAAAACAATTCAGGCTAGGTCCACGGTCGCTTGAATTATTAATTAATTTAGTATTTTTTTACTTACAACCAGGGAAAGTACAATTTGAGGGTAAAAATTACTTTCAAAGTACACCAGGACAAGATTTTCAATCAATAGATAATAAGGTCACATAAAACTTTGTGAGCGCAACTTTTTGCAGCAAAATGGCTTAAAGAAAAATACAATAAATAATAAAACATAATTGTAAAATCAATAAATCCCTCAATTCGCTTAGAGTCTAAAACAATAAAACAAATTGTTAGCCAACATTAAGTTTAAAATGTTATTTACCTATCATACATTTATTGTAAGATCCTATTTTAGTATACGAATTATGGCTATAAGGAGTCTATAGGGCTGCCTTTCTTGATATTTTTTGGTGATCATAATATTGTTACAAAATGTATATTATAAGAAATTCAAATTTAAAATGATGTCTATTTAATAGGTTAAAAATATGTTTTTTACTTCTTATGCTATTTTTATTATGATAAATGTTCAAAATTTAAGACCGACGGAAGTAAGAATAATTATAACACCGATAAAGTGTTTATTGTTTTCGTTATTACATTAAATTGAATATAACTTATAAATAAACACTTCTTCCTGCGCTCCTACGTATTTCTGCAACTTTTTTCTTAGTAAAAAAATATTATGAGAAGTAAAATAAAATCCTTGGACTACCATATTGTAATATAACTTATATAAGTGATTGAATGTATTATACGGTGACAGCTGTGCCATATAGTGTCTAGACATAGATTTGAATTTGATTACATTTTATCTTCTATATTTCGATTATCGTGTGTTTCTTAGAGGAATTTTCACCATGATAGCCTCACAAAATTTTTTTATTTATTTTACAAGTTGTCCAATATTGCTTTTTAGTTAAAAACCAATATATTATATGCATTATTCTAATTACAAAAAAAAAAATTAAATTTTTTTCTTAATTACAAGGGTTATTTTCAACGAACCTGTTAACTACTAATTACTCATACTAGGTGCCGCGGGCTGAATAATTTATGCTTCATATTTAATATGGAATTTTATAATACAAACAAATGATTGAATAACGTTAATTTATTTTTATAGAGAAAGTTTTAATTTTAAACAGAGTTTTTGATCTCATTTTGTTGAACTTGCGTTTTTGATCAATATTTACTATGTAAAGTACAGTTGTTTTGAACTTCATTCAGAGTATACTTTCTTTCTTTGTACCTCAATATAGTTGGAGATGCTAAAGGTATTGAAAAGCGAGAAATGTATTGTTTTTACAATGTTAAGTTTTTTGTTTTAACATTTCTTCTTGTAGAAAAGTGCTAAAAATGCATTTCATCCTTATCTATAGATTGAAAATTGAATCGAACTCAGAGACGGTTACTGCAGATGATCTTATGCGTGCACACCATACCTACAGAACTCCACTATTTTTAAAAAAAAATATTTTATACAATAATTTAATTACAATAATTGGTGGGCAACTTAATCAATTAAAAAAATAATACAATCAATATCTTTGAATGCATTGCACTTGAATTCTGGACATTCTTAATAATTAAATAATACATACAAATGTAAGAAATTTAAAATATTAGGTACGTCGATAATTTATTAATTCAATATTTTTTATTATTATTGTATAATATGTATGTTTTGAAAGTCCTGAATCACACTTAATATCTCCGTGGAAAATTAGTATATTTAAATTAATTTGAATTTTTCAACGCAAATTTTTACGCAAAATCGGTTTTGGTTTTCGGTGTAACTACAAAACAAATGGCTGTATCTATAGATACATACATACTATGTATACATGCAATATTTGGTTGGTAATTTATATAAGCATTTTCTATACACAATAAAATTTTCAAAATATTTCGACTTGTTTTGAGCGGTTTACGGACATTTTAAGTTTCCATTTTTTTTATTTTTTTTTTTTATATAAATACCAATACAATTTTATACGTTGGGACAAAAATCTTGAAAATTTAATACAAGGTTCCTAATATATTGTTACAGTGGAATGTTGAAAAATATTTAAAATACATGCTCACAATTTTTTTTATAAGCATTTAAAGTTTGAATTTTGTCAAAACGTGTAAAAATGTGCAAATTACTTTGAGTAAGAAATTCCTACAATTTTTTCTTTTTTAAATCTAAAATTTTAAAATGTAATACAAGATTTATTATAAGGTTATCTACCTTTATAAACAAAAAAAATGTCCATAAGAAAGTCAAATTAAATTTTTATGAGCGTTTGAAGTTCAAATGTTTACAACATTGAATATTCACCCGATTTCCCATGTTGCGATTTTCTTATTTTGCTGTAATTCAAAAACGAATAACCTTCGACACTTGAGATTTATATCATGTTTATTTTATCAATTCCTATGCTTGATAAAATTTTTAAAATATTTTATTTCACTAAAAAGTATCATCTAAGTACATGCCTAAGTATATTTATTAAATTAAAAAAAAAATAGTTCAATAAAATTAAATGCTGCAAGTACCTATTATGTGTAACATAGCCACAGCTTATGATTTTTTTAAAGGAAAAGATTAACTATGTGTAGAAAAATATTGATAAATCGTTATACCCATCATTCTAGTGGCATATTTAGGGTATTCGAGGAGCCCGGTCACCCCCCTTATTTGTGTAGTATACAACAAGGCTATACCTAGTATAGTATACCTAGTATATAGAATACATATATCGTATTTAATCTAGTGGTCCGGTCACCTAGGTACTAAGGAGATTCTGGTTAGCCACTGTATAGTTTATGTCAAGCATAAAAATAAACAAAAAAAACTTATCTATTTTTTTATCTAAATAAATTCCATATATCTATTATCTTTATCTAGATAAATTTCTATCAATAATCTATTATCTTCATCTAGATAATATTTTAGTTATCTATTCCCAACACTGTTCCCGAGAAAACGATAAAAAAGTTAGACTTAGGAATACCATTTTTACTAAGTTATATGGTTTTGAATACGCTATTCAATCATAATCTGAATAACAATTAGGTAAATTAATAATTGTTTCATTTTCTCTATGACATCGCAACGTTTTTGCCTCTCACGAGCGGCCAACGTTAGATTTTACTTTTGAGCATTTTGTCTTCAATTTTTAAAATAAATAATAACGTAAATAACTCTGTTACCATCGTGATAGTAAATATTAATAATAAATATGAATATTAATAAACAATATTATGAGCACGTGAGAAGGTTAAATAGTAATTAAGTCTTCTGAAATTAGCAATAGCAACCTTACAATAAATAAAAATATATTATGACAGATCATGTGGTGCCACTGTTGAATTTTTATCTTCCAGATTTCCTACTTTTCCGGTGGATTTTCCTATAATTTTCTTTCATAAAAACCTTGTCCTGATTATTAGAAACAAGACAAAGAAATAATCAGCCCAATTGGTCGCGTAGTTTCTGAGATTAGCCGTTTCAAATATTTAAGTATAAAAGTAGTTACACGTTTACATAATTGGAAGATGTCCTTGATGTGACTGGCACATTAATCAAGTGTTTTTTTTTTTACCTATACCATTTAGCTTCCTTAAGTGCAAAGAAGACTTCCTAAACATTTGATGACAAGAATTCCGCACACATTTGCAGGATTGTGTAGATTTTAATACCCATTTATATACATTTACGAATTCCACAAATGTTATCTATTTGTAAACATTTCAACAGGATTTTAAATGCAACATTGATCGACTGTTGTTACACAATTTTTTTGTTTGCTGATGCATGAGTAAATGATGGTTTTTAAACATCAAGTTGCAAATTGCATAATTGTTTCAATCATCAAGTAAAGAATATTCAATGCTTTATCTAACGACTTGTATATGTACATGTACATTATTTTCTTCGTTTAGCATAGATTTCTTTTCTGATTGATGTTTTATCCAAACATTTAACTGATGTTCTAGAGGTAATTCCGTATTCTTGTGATTTCAGTATTTCAGATCTAATTATCTTTACTGGTCTGCATGAAATTGATTCTTCTGCCCGTCGTTTGCAGTTTTCTTTTATAACTTTCCTATCGATTTTTGACTGTGGATTTTCAGTATGATTATGACTGCCAGAGAAGTCACAAACTAGAGTTTTCTCGGTCCAGGAAAAAGAGCGCGGTAAAATTAATTTTAATTACTTGAACATCTCCAGGTACACCATATTTTTTACGATATCCAACAAATATTTATTTATATAATTCGACTAATGCTTATCGTTTACCTCGTTCAGGACTAATAATTAACAATTTGCATGCACCGATAATTTTTATCGAAAATAATTATTTATGTCAATATACCACAATAAGTCACAATGAGTATCTACATTTCATCCGTAAATATTTGGACTTGGTAAAATATTGGTACGATAATAGTTTTATTGTAGTACAGTAGAATATTATATAGTACCTACATAATATTTTCAGTTATAGGTGTATTTTTATGATGAAATTAACATTTATCTTATAGTTTATTACACAATTAAATTTGTAAACTTTTGATAGTTAATAAAGCTGCAGCTTTATGTTTATGTATCTAATGCTTATGAAATTTCCTACAAAATTTGTTTTTAGGATAACACCAAAGAATATAATATCATCATGTGCAAATAATTCTTACCTTCAAGTCAGAATTTAAAATACTAGAATTACAACAATTTGTTGTAATTTTATTTAAGTATGATAATAATATTAACTTGCACGGTTCCGTTTTTAGTATGACACGTTGCATGGTTTTACCATGTGAAATGTTGTACCTACATAAAAATTAAATTTGCGGATACGTGTGTGTATATTAATTCTTATTAAAATGTAAAATGTACATTTTACATAAATCTACAGATGTGCCCACTGCACATCGTGTTGCAGGCTTGCAGCTGCCTATTAATTATTATATGAAGTGGTACCTCTAAAAATTGACTTGGGTTAATATTTGGTTGTTATTTTTAAAAGTTAAAACAATTATCCTAGAAAGTTACAACTGAACCTAAATTCAAAATGTCTTCAGTATGAACAGAGAAAAAAATGTACCCAACCAATTATACTCTATTTATGACCTCATATCGAATCAACAAAAACGAAAGTTAGAATAATATAATTTTTATAACTAACGGAACTGTAGATAGGAACATATTAATTTAGAATTTAGATATTAAAAAAAATTGTGATGTAAATAATTGTAAATAGCTAATAACCATTATTGTAAAAGCTATCCATCAAATTAAATACCTAATAATAATAATAATAATAATAATAATAATAATAATAATACTAAAGACTTAAAATATTCAGCAATATTTTTTTAATTACATAGGTACTATATTGTAATACACTCCATCAATTATTGAAATACTTTTCATCAATATTTTTCGAGGGTCACTCATAATCATTTATTGTATACTATAATATTAGTTATTATTAATTCTTCCGATTTCCGAATTAAATACTTAAACTCACCACTAGGTACATTATACGAGATTATAGATTATGTTTTCTTGCACTAATGCACTGTAATGTACCATAATACCTACGTAGGTCTTCATTATTTCTCCAAATTTTAAGAATCAACAACGACTTAAATAAAAATTCAGTAACGCGTATCAAAATATTTTGTTGAAATGAAAAAAATACAAATTATCTTTATATATAGATTATAAAGAGCTTAATTTTAATCTAATAGAAATTTTAAGTTTTTTTTTATAATCTTATCAGATGTTTTGCTATTATTAATGCATTTAAAATGTATTTATTTATTTAACATTTAGCATCTTTTACTATGTATTTAACTTGATGGGCTTTTGGAAATCATATCTTAATTTTAATAAATAATCAATAAATTGTCACTTGTTTAAATACCTACCTTTAAAAGCATTAAAATTTAAATACTTATCATGAGTTTTATTATTATCAAACTACAGGTGTTTAATGTATTGTTCAAGTATGAAGTAGCTATTGGTCAAATTTAATTGTCTATAATAAAGGTTAATTTAAATCAAGTTGTTAAAGCTGCTTTGCACTCTGGAGGTTAAAAAACAAGTTTAGTTTAGTACTATGTTTTCTCTAGAGAAATCATTAATCTCCTTTGTATGGAAAAAATTACCCTCATTGAAGTTAGTTTACAATCTCTGACATAATATTTGTATACATTACACACGTGTATATGAATAATGCATTTGACGTAGTAAATTAACTCATGTCAGATATTGAATTTAGTCTATAGACTATAATATTTACGTCATGCTCATATTATTTTTTAGTGACCTGTTAAATAAATAACGTATACAAATAAATTCCTATTTTTTTTTAGTTTTATTATACTTACATAAAATATTATAAATCTAAATTTATATATACCTACTCTAAATAGATGACATTTTTCAGTAGTTAAAATAACTTTTATTGTATTATTATTTATTTAAACATAATTAATATTATTATTTAACTTTTTTTAAATTATACAAATAAGTAGGTAGTATGCTTAAAGTAGTATATTTGGTTAATCAATATAGTATTATATCTGAAGATAAAAATTACTGTATTTAATACCTATAATATTATCTTGGATTTATTTCATATTCGAATGTAAGTAATGATATTTGATTATACCTATTATTTTATTTGTTATTAAGAGGACGTGATACCCGCATATGTTGTCTTCGTCTTACAAGTGCGTAACATACCAAATTTTACGCTCAGCTGAACACGAGTAGCTCTGTAAGCTTAAAAATTAGAGTGAATTGACCTCCTATAAAATCTAAAGGTAAGATTATAATCTAGACAACCTCATGGTATTTTTATTACATTTTAATTTTGAAGCAGGCTGAGTATTTTAAAATTGTAATTGTTTGTACATCTTAAAGTACTCATAACTCGCGAGGTTTTATATTGTAATATTAATAATAATTCCACTTATCATTATAGTTTTAAATATCTTCTTAAATATTTGTTTGAATTAAAAAAATATTATTATTATTAATTATTAATTATAAGGTATCATAATAAATTGTTATTTATAATCACAAGCTTTTTTTTTGAGACAAGTTGATATTGTTGGTTCTATTTTTTCAGAATAAAGTAGGTACTATGAAGTATTGTGTAATCGTACGTCGTGATAGTTTAATGTATTTATTTTATTTCCGATTTTTCCTGGATAAATTGCAACTAGTACAATAGTACATAATAGGTAATCTATTTTTAACTATGGAGGACGTGTCGACACGTTCATTATATGTTGACAATACAAAAGGAATAGGTATCGCATTACTGTTAGTATTCCACATTAAATAAATTACGTCAATAGTTAGCGTCAATTACCTCATAAATTTTAGAACTGAATAGTAAATAGTAGGTAAATACATAACACCCCAAAGGATTTGATTCAGGTCATCTTTTGAAATTAGTGTATATAATTATCTACGCAAGTATATTATAATTAATAAAAATTTATAATTGTATTTTATATTGTTTATAGTGACTAACACTGACCAGTACACTTTTTATTTGAAAAAAATTATAATAAACTCTACAGTTGACAATTTTCAACCATTTTCAATATTTCAAGATAAAATGTTGCTTTTCTCATATTTATGTACGAAAAACAATACACTATTAGTCAATAAGGACATAATAAATACAAACTTTGATCAACAATCCCCCGGTCGTTTGTGTTTAATCCTTTCCAAAGTTATTAGTGATTCGTGACTTATTTTGGACGGTGCTGGAGATAATATGCTAAATACATACGAGTACCCACTTTAAATTTTGAGTCCGGACAAAAGCTGTCTGTTACCGCTATGTCTGTGGAGGTTTGTGTTCAATATTTACCTGCTTTATTCATTTTGGGATTTTAGGCACAAAGTTACCGTCTATAACAAATGTAATATTGTAATAATAATAATAAAATAAATAATGGTTTTACATTTTACCACTAATTTTTTTTTTGTCGAATGGTTTTTTAATTGTATACCAGCACATTTTATTTTATGTGTCATTTAACTATGATTTGATTTAAATTTAAATTTAAAACTAAAATTTAAATGTAATAATAATTTCAATAAATAATAATAGTAACTATACTTACCTAAAAATTCCTATACCAATTTGTTATACTAGTTAAAATTAAAAATGTCAATGAAAACTAAGACTGCAATAGTATATAATGTTTAAGATTATATTTGTTTCTCTAAAAATATTTTATTGAACGTATTTAAGACTAAGTTACATAGTTTATAGGTGTATGAAAATACTGGTACTTATTGATTTTATATTTATACTGACCAATGACCATCATAATATACGATTAACGACTTTTGAAATACAATTGATGTGTATATTTTGTATTACCTATATTATGTTATAGCTAATTTACGTCCCACTAGCCAATAGTGACTAGTGGGATTCAAATAATTGGTTATTGAATTTACCACCTACTTATTTGACTTCTTTCGAGGACGCAAGTAGAATGGAGCCAAAAATACCCATACACCTGTGCCACAAATCAATAGTCTCGTTATACATGACTTTGTCTCGTTATACCTTACGTAAACTAATT
>NC_042495.1:4401843-4450728 GCF_005508785.2 Acyrthosiphon pisum | reverse complement strand
GATCACATTAAACGAAAAAATGTCAATAAAAAATTATACATATCATTGTTCAAAGGAAAAATAAACAACCAGTCACGGGCGAAGCTGTGATGGGTCGGCTAGTTATTTATTATATTAATTTAATATAATATAGTTATAAGTTATAACATTCTATAATTTAAGTGTCATGGACAAATTTATAATTGTATATTTCTACATGAATTTTAATTCCTGATATTATAGGGTAAGCTTATTAATTAATAATTTACTACATAGATATTGTAATATAAAACACGTTTAGTATTATTTAAAAGTCAGCCACCAACTGTCAATGGTCATCTTAACAAATTTGTAGTTACCTACATTAAACATTAAAAAAAAATAAAAAAAATAGAGTCATTAATTATTCAAACTGTTTAATGTTTATTTTAAAATAAAAAAGTATCAGATTAATTTATTAAATGTTTTTCAAAAATATAAAATTTTAAAAATATTTTGAATTATATATAGGTATAAAAAATACAAATTATCCATTTTCCTTTAACAATAACAAGTAGAAATAGATTTTATAACCCTTGTGATAGGTTCTTAGTTCTTACACATGTTCAATACATTTTAATCGACATATTAAATATAGTTTATCTTTTATCTATCTTTTTTTTCATTCATAATTTTATGCCGCCAATTAATTATACTTATATATTATATAGTACCTAACCTAATTATACATCTTTGATATTTTCTAGCGGTAATTATATTATTAATATACTTTAATATTTACCTAAATAATGCATAATAGCTAGGTATAGGAAAATCTTATAAACAATAAACTAATCATACTTAGGTATAGTGGTTTTTTAATGTAATATTTAAATACACCTGTTAATTTACTATGATTTAAACATAATTTAATAATATGGAATAATATGGATGGTTTGCAAATGTATTAAATTAAAAACGATTGAACATGATTCATTATTAACGAATAATGATTAATGACGCACTGGTGTTTAATATATTATGTTTACTATACTATTCATTTTATACATTTTAGTTATATTTATGTGTGACTTTCGATAATTCAATTATTTATAAATAAAGTACACTTTATGGAACCAAGTCGTGCATATGATATATGGTGTGGGATATATAGTTTGTTTCTTGTTTTTTTTTCGTTTTCTTACAGAATTGTTAAAATGGCTTTTATTTTTATTTCAAACAATAAAAGCCTCTTTTTAAAATTAAAAAAAAAAAAATGTTGTAGGTATAGAAAATTGTTTATACATAACAACGTTGCTTGTTTACATTCCGGTAATAGGACAAGTATGCCGTAAAATAGTACCGTATAACAAAAATAAATCTCATGGCGGCACTAATTTCGAATATTTTTAAAAGTGTTTTTTCATTTTAAAAAGGACGAGTTTTTATGCCGTGATCAAAGTTACTATTTTTCTTTCTATAGTGTTTGTTTCATTTCAAAAACGTGTATGAATTCATAACTCAAATTTCCTTGGGTCAAGCATATTTTCCGTATATTTCATTAGGTATTTACTCATGTTTCCGTATAAATGTTTCTGTTTTTATTCTACACATGAATTTGAGTGCTCAATAGTAAAATCAATTGTCTTTGACTTACAAACATGGAATATATATATGAAAATAAACTTTCCGCGGGAATATTCATGATTGTAATCACACAGTTGAAATTATAGTGCCTTTTATAACATATAATAGATAAAATATAATAAAACAAAAATGAATACTGTGCCTATGACTTAGCTATAAATTGATGACAAATTCTATAGAGCTATTGATATAAAACGCATTCATCGAAGATAGTATAACAGATTAATTTGAGTAAATCAAAAATCAACAGTTACGTCTCCGAATCTGATATAATAATAGTATGTACCTATAACAAAAACTCATAGATATACTTTCGTTTCCAAGGTCAAACTATTCTGAAGTCTCAATTATAGCAATTATGTGCAATTATATGGTGCACGGATGGGTTTTAAGCATTTATACAAAAATATTGTAAATATTGTATTGACCAGGACGATTGACATACCTATCAAATACATTCCAATTAGTGTTGAAAAAGTAAAATAAATGAGGAATGACTTAAAAAGCTTGTGGTTTTGAAATAAAATGCATTAAATATATTTGTTCTGTTATTTATTATTTGAATGTTCAGATATCTTTTTTTTTCTGATCCCTCTCATACAAAAGTTATGTATACACCACTGTATACCTATATCAAACGTTTGAGACATTGAATTAAATATAAAACTAGGTACAAGTTTTGTTACATATTTATTAAGTACATGACTTGTCTGTGTGACTGTGTCACGTAAAATAAAGTATGTTATTATTTTGTATGATGCTTATTGTTATAGATTATATTTATTTATACGTGATATTATTATTAATTTTATATTGAGATGTATTTAATGTTATAACTTATATAAACGTGATAACTTAGTTATTAGTTTCAAGCCATTTGATTTAAAAAAATATGTTTCTCACAATATATTCTTACAATATACATCCAAATTTTGCTTATATTTTATAGTTAAATACAAAAATTAACAAAAACGTTGTGTAACATTTTAGCATAGGATTGTTCTTTAAGTGCTATAATTTATCAAAGCCTTAGCCTTTAAGATTAAGAACAATTATTGTACAACACTATCATGCTAGAAGTTGAATGAAGTGTGACGAGTGTTCAACACCCAGACATTGTAATGGAACGTGTACCGTAAAGTATACAGTGTGAGATCGTACACTTTTGTTTCAACTTAACCAAAGTTCAACATTTTGAAGTTTGTACAAAAGTTTTAAATTGAATAAATAAAATTGAGACTGAACGTTGAAAAAACGAAGAGATAAAAATAAATAATCTGGAATAAACGTAATTGAACGTCAACGTTATTTTAAGAATAGGTAGGTACATAATATTACCTAGTATATTAGTTATTAAAACTAAAAATGGATATTCAATTATATAAATATTATTGATGTGATTATAATATTATGTAAATCATTTTTTAATTAGTATCTTATTATATTTTGTATAATAACGCTGAATTTTTCTTAAATAGGTAGGTACAATTTATTTAAATTTAAAAATTACTTTTCTGTATTCAGGTTATGAATGAATCTTGTCATCATCGATTGTCATTTCCATTATAGATCGGTATGAATAGCTTCGCGGCATAAATATTTTAAAATTAGTCAGATTAGTTTGAAAATGTCATTGTGTCAGAAAATAATAATAAACTATATAAATGGCAAAAAAAGTTTAAGTCCATGCTACGGATAATGTTTTTAGAATTTAAAAAAAAATAACTTAAATCGTTCGTGGAAAAATCATACTTTTCATTTAAATATTCAATTTCGTCAACATTTTAACTTAAAATAGTTTTATATAGAAAAACCATGCATATACTACCTATGTATTTTCAACATTATTAAATTTTTGTAAGTATAATTTATAAGGAAACTTGTAATAATGTTAAAAATATATAGTATATGCCCGGTTATTAATAATTATAAAGACGTTAAAATTATTTGAAAATTATTGTGATTTGACAACTTTAATTAAAATTTTAACTTTAAATCATAGAATAATGTTTTGAAAAAAAAAATATCGGATTTAGTGTTTTATAAAATACTTCATACCTACATTTTAACCGGAGATTTCTCGTGTATGTAGGAATTTCAAAAAGATTTGAGCGGTGGTGACTGTTGACTTGAGTACGCCCCTATAGTTCATTAGAAGTAGAAAGAAGTTTTTTCGGTATAAAAACATTCTTTTGGACAATAGTTATTGATTAAATGTTTAAGTTATTAATAAAAGCTTTGGTAGTTCAGTACATAAAAATGTATAGCAATGAAAATTAAACAACTATTAAATGTGGGCATAATTGTTTTGAATTTTAGATTTTAAGCGGGACGATGGATGTATTGGTTTTACTGCAGGCACGGATCCAGAGCAAAGATCTGGGGGGGGGGAGGCAACAATTTTTTTACAACACAAATACAATTATTATAATAAAATATTATACCTACTTCATTCTTAATTTAAAAATAATAATAGTAGATATAGATAATCAATGTGATAAATAAACTGTTGATTATTTAATATAGAAAGCGACAATGTGAAAAGAAGTTTAGATTTTGTTTATTTGTTATTTAATATAAAATATTTATATGTATAAAAAAATACGTCTGTGGGGGCCTAGGCTTCCTGGATCTGTCCCTGGATTTCCAAGTAATCGTTTCTTCAAAAATATCTTAAATGCAATGGATTTCCGTTAATCGTTAATAATTGTTAATTAGTTTTTTTCGGAAACGGATAATGGTTAAAACTAGTTTTAGAAAATTATAATTTTTTATGTGACAGACGGTAGATATCATCTACTTGAGCCCCTATATTTATTACAATGGATGGGATTTTATAGAACTTAAAATTCCATAATTAATATGCTCTATAAATTATAATAGGGGGACGGAGAGGCCTAGCGAACTAAGGTGTCGGTTGCAACGCGCATCGACGCCGGTCAGAACCCGGCCACAGGCGGCATTTTTCTTAGGGAAAGTCACGGTGTCCGGAGAGATATGCCGCCTTCCCCACCCTGGCATGGCAGAAACCTATACGGGTCTTTTTTTATGCATCAGTTTTTTTTGCACCGATAGCCCACTACATATGTTCCTAGAAATTATCCACAACCCCCCTTCCACCCCATTGGAAATTTATGAGAACACCACTGCTTGATAGATTAGGTTATAGCATTTTAAAGCATGTCTTTATTTTTTTTACACCCAATGACCATTTAAAGTCCAATATTTTCAGCAAAAATTAATTCAAGATACTTTATTACTAAAAGTAAAATAAATTACTTTTATAGCAATATAAATATATCATAAAATATACTTAGTAATGTATTCTGACAGACCATCTTAGCTCAGAATCGTTTTTCGTATGCATACGATTTATCATTGAATTTAAATTTAACACATACATTACACTGACTTACTCCTCAATGACAAGGTACACTCGACACCTACTGTACAGCAGACTGGTTACCAACCTTCCTTTTACTTTTGACGATTTGTGTATAACTTTTCAACAGAAATAAACCTTCGAGTTACAGAACTAGAGGTGCTACCAATAGGTTTGTCTCTTCTATCATGTCTTCAAGTATATTTATATTTTTACTGAGTCGTTCATATAATTTACTTATTATGCTACTATTAGCGTAGATTGTAAAATGTATTCTTAAATAAAAAAATTAATTGAAAAAGTTAAAGAACCAATTTTAAACACATTATATACGCAAAAAAAAATTCACAACATTATAAATCCAATTCATATAGCTCAGTATAAAAAAAAAAAAAACAAAAAAACAAAAAAAATTAATGGCATTAAGATGTTAAAAGTAGAGGCGTCAATGATGGGAGCGATCGGCAGGATGTACTTACAAGCTTTGTCACTCTTATTTTTTTTCTGCGTCTTATTACAGCTTTCCATATCATTTATAAAGATTCAATTGATGCATACAAGTTTAAATGTATTATTAAGACCATATTGCCTAGAATATAATATGTATGGAGTTAATGTATATTTATTATTCCTAGATGTATATTATTATATTATTATTATAATATTATGGCATGCATAACAAAATCTATTTTCAACTTCCAACTTTCATTTTTTTTATTCATGAAATTATTAATATAATCCTTTAACCCTATACAGATATAAAATACATCTATTTGATATGATGAAGAAAAAATGGCTTAATTATGACAAAAAATTGTCCAACCTAAATTTTAGCATCACTATTAAAAAATTTTTATCGAAACCGCTGGTGTAAAACAATATAGGTAAGTCAAAACAAAATTTCGTCCAAACTGTACTCGGTTCAATAAAATATGTTAATATGTTATAAAATAAGTTATTTCTATTTTAAATTCGCGTTTGACATCCTGACGAATGTGTCACTAATGCGTGGCTGCTTCCCACAAAATACTTCATGTTTTACATCCGAGAAATAAGTAGACTTTTATTTTTCTTTCTATATTGATTGAATAATTAATTGTCTTACGACCTTGTATGTATATTCCTCTGCTTCGCATTTACTCATTGTGCCAATAAGTACAGATTTTAAATTTCTTTTAAAAATAATAAAAAAAAAAAACTTTTGTCTAATAACTTTATATAATTACATAACTGATAACTTATCAAAGAAATGTTAAGTAGATACTCAGATTAAACAAATGTTAGACTAAATTAAAATTCAACAAAATGTTTCATTGGATGAAATTTTGATTGGACTTGAATATTTAATTTATAGAGCATATAACGTTTGTTAATCATGATAACATTTACAGTCAAATTAACAAACAATAGTTATGTTACGGGTAAAACTGTCTCTACAAGTGTCTATTACTCCCAATGGTATTGCAGTAAATTAATTGAAGTTCTCAAAATTAATTTCATTAAGCTTTAATAAAAACCGTTAAGTAAGAAACGGAGAATAAATAATTTAAAAATGGTTATAAAAACTTCATTATTATTTTCTGAAGTCTTAAATATTTAAATATTATTACTAGTATATGAGTATATGACTAATAATTGTCAATAATTGTGTCAATAATGTGTCAATAATTGTATAAACATAAATCATACAATGTATTAATACATATTTTTACATTGTCATTTGTCATTGTATTTTTAAAAAATATTAAAAGGTTTTTTAAGAATATAAAAGTATTAAATTATACAATTCAATATTCAGCGAAATTATAAAAATAAAGATATTGTATTTTTGGTTTACCTATGTTTTTTTGTTTATTTGATAGGTATACAACAGTAAGTGAATAATATCGAAAAAATATTATTTTGTTTCTAATTATGTTTCTTGTAATTTTCGGTGATCGATTATCTTTTCTTTTTATCTTTTCTTACTTTTATTGGCTCGTCTGTGTTTAAGGAGTGTTAATAGTATTGAACAATTCTATGAAAATGTATTTTTGCATTTCCAATAATATGGTTTATTGAGCGATATGAGAGTATAAATACACCTATTATCAATATTGTTGAAGAAAAGTTAATCCTATGCATGCATGAAAGTCAATTTTCGATATTTTAATTACTAAATTCAATAATTCAAATTCAAAAAGTAAAATATCACAAGTTTTAGAGCTAAATATTGGGCATTGAAAATAAAATATCGAAAATCAACTCCTATACCTACAAGCCTAGATAAACTTCTTTTCTTCAATTTATATAATAGATAATATGTTCATGATGTAATGTCACTTGGTAAGCCATATTATTGGAAATATGAAACTAAGTTTCCGTGTTTCACTAAAATTCACATTTGTAGAGTGTTAAGTGCTGGGTTATTGACATGTCAGAGCATATTTTAAGTTATTTTCACTGGGTGGCAATTCAATAAAATTGTCTACCAGAGAAACATAGAATGAAAATCAACTCTTATATCTCAACAATTTTAATAGTGGTTTATTAACTGAACTCTACTGAGAAATATATCTACATAACCGTGATTTTTCAATAATAAAACTGATACCTACGTGGCAGAATAAACGATATACGAGTGATGAGTACACGAGTACACGACCGCAAAGGTCTACGAGCATTCTATGTTTTGTTATTGATATTATCGATAAAGTAGGTATATAAAATATAACTGTCACTGTACGTCTGTAACCGTATGGTCATATCTGTAGGCAATCAACTACTAATATAGTGAGGTATTAGCGAATTTAAGGGAGCTGGAGCACACCATGTTTTAAGAAGTATGTTTAGGCATTTAATATGACATGTACATTTTGGCTGTGTCAATGTGTGAGAAGTAAATGCACATTAGTGAGTGTAATCCATTATCGCACTTTTCGCAACGAAATTTGGATTCTCGGATTTACGAATTATTTTGTACTGTCGTCGTAATATTTATCTTACTAAGACTCTTGAAAATGTCCTAACACCCATACACGCATGCACAAGTCAATGAATACGAAGAAAATACTTTTGCTTTTGCTATAGGGCAGAAATTTGATGTAAACAGTAGGTACCAAAAGAGGAATTCACCTTGTTTCGATCGACTTATATTAGTCTTGAAAATATGAGCGTATTCGTCTATTTTCTAGGTATGCTCGGAAATAGATTTACGACTTTATTAATATGATGCATAGTAAGTTTATATTATTATCAAAATAAACTTAGACCTGACTTAGTTGTAGATAGCGACGAAATAAAAAATATAAGAATCCACTTCCGAGCAAACTTAGAAAAGAGGAATACAGTCTAAATTTACTTTTCAAAATTGAAATCGTACTACTGGAAGTATGTTTAATTTTCTTTCACTTATTGAGCTAAATGTATGGAAAAAAATGGTCGCTCCAGCCGCCTTAACGGAGCGCGGCCGTGGTGTTGTGGATAAATCATAAAAATCAATCGACAATCACAATGAACTATGAAGAATGAAGATAATCCACAAAATATTATACTATTATAAGATACTGAAATAGTTGTTGTACATACATCACATACATATCATCAACCTACACATCATACACACACGCTACGCCACTGATGTAACTGTTTAAGTACATCCGTACAACCGAGTAGGTATCATATTAAACGAGTAGGTATAAGTATTTCTGTGCTATGAAATATGAACACTCCTAAATAATTGTATAAACGTAATATAAAATTTACCTGTACTGTGTATAGTCGCGTGTCTCATTAATCAGGAGCACAGGACGCAAATAAGTAGAAAATCAGAAATGTAGTAACATAGCACGTTATTCTCAACCAGCTTTCAATTTATGAAGACAATGACGATCGATGACTTCCGAAGAAATTGATAACATTGTTAAAATAACGTGTATTATTTTCGTATTACATCTATATATCTACACTTGTATGTTATATCAACATAATATATGAACAATTCCGGCAAAGCTATAATTGGGTGAATGTGACATGTTCTACACTCAATTAAATATTATTGTTAATTTATATAATATGGGATAAACTATACAAGAGTCGAGAGCTTAAAGTAGTTTTATGTTCTTTATATATTATGTAAATAATAATTTACATTGGAATCGGTCGTTATGAGAATGTGTTAGTCAGTAGCACCATCACCCACCACTGGGTAGCATTCAAATATCACTGGGGGGCACTAGTATTAAAATATGCTCTGTGACATGTGCATGCACGTGCGGGTGCGCTTCGCTATTTATTTTATAACATCTTTCACTCACACTAATGATCATTTACTACGCACACATTTACACGAACGCATTCATAAAAATAGAAAATTGCCTGTATTGAACTCCTTAGAAACTGTCGGTATTCATACCAATTTTCGCGTTTTGAAATTATTGTATTTTTGTGAGCTGCGCTATGAGGCAATCAGATATATGAAATCGGCTAAGAACTTAAATAATCTTCAAAGTTGAATGCAACTCATTAAAATGTTAACGAAAAAAATAACCGAGTTTCTTTGTAAATGTGTATAGCAAGTAACAACTAATTAGTTTCATCGAATCTTGTGTGTTCAATTTCCGTAGATTCTAAAGACAGAGTAAAGTGTTACCCTCATACCCGAAGGCACTAATATAAAAAACTTAGACCGTTATATTCTTTGATTATAATTATCCTTAATTATAATTCAAAACAAAGTAACGGAAATATTTTTAATTTTACTACTCTAATTCAGAGTATTCATTCATAACAAAAAATTAAAAAAAAACTTATCCTATATAATATACTCTATTCGGGATAAAAATGCCCAAATTCGTGGATGAATACTGATAACTAAACCGCTCTAGTCATCTAAGGTTTAGTTATCTTACTATTTCCAAAGTACCGATCTGATTTTCTAACATAAAAAATGGAACGTTCAGAATGAATGCCTTTTTTCTGAAATATAAATTGTCATACAATTTTTTTTGTTAAACCAATACATTTATACATTCACCGCTCCAACCAGAATCTAAATGCCAAACTTAGAATTTAAAATCAATATAACTTCAACTTCTAATATATAAATACCGAGCCTTGAGTATCCATATTATAGTACCTATATAAGTACTTTATTTAAACGATTTCATTATTTAGTTAAAACACTATATTATATTATAATATACATATATAAAATAAATATAGAAAACTTAAGGTGTTTCATGTAAAAGGTTAAAGGACGAGCAACTGTGAAAGACGGAACGATTAACAAGCGCCTACCTTCAGAATATTATAATTTATAATCATGGTTTGAATATTTTTGTAGAATTGGTGAGGGAAATGTAGTGGAAAAATTGAATGAACAAGCTTCATATACAGACAAAATTTATTGAGCAAACAAACACAGATTATATATTTTGTTTTAGGTAAGTAGTAAGTACCTCATAACGTTATACTCATTTGTTGAAGTTTCAAACTATTGATTCATAAATTGAAAAAATTATTTTTTTTTATTAAACAATGAATATATTTAACTGTCGATTTATGGTAATATATAATATATAATACAAACGATACGTTGTATAATCTCGAAAATAAATTATACATTTTAAATAACTAAAGGTTGACCTTATTGATTTTAGATTCTGAGCGGAAACATTTAGATTCATTTAATGCTATAGTGCCTATTATTTCGAACATACTCATACCATGTTATGAGTTACGTACCAATTTATGGTAATTAATTATGTTACCAAATATTAATATTGACTCAAAACAAATTATAATATTATTAGATATTATACCTAACATAATTGTTTTAAATATTAGTGATATGACAAATTCAATATTTTGATAAAAATCTTACCGAATTACTTATTGAAAAATTACTATATAATTTTACAAAATATATATCATAACGACATATTACGACTATACGAGTAATAAAACATATCCCACACAGCATTTTAATATTTCCCAAATATGGTATAAATATTTTCAGAAAAACAATATAGTTGTCAAAATATTTGAAAAAGTTGCGTAAATAATAAGGAAATATTTATTTATATTTTTTTGCCAAGAAGTTCACTATTTTGAAAAATATTTTGTAAAAAACATTAACAAAACATTTAATCGTATTTTTAAAAAAAACATTTTCATGGAAACATTATACAAATATTAAGTCAACATTTTTGTGCAATATTTATACAATATTATTAGTCAAATATTCATAATTCAAGCACTCCAAAATATTCACAAAATATTATCATTTCCCAAATGTTATGTGGGATACTTATAGTAATATATGCTGACAGACCGTGTTAGTTCATAATCGTTTTTTGTATGCAACGATTTATCATTTTATTCAAATTTAACATGTCAATATACATTACCGTGACTTTGACTTACCCGATGACTTATTAAGGACGAGGTCCACTCAACAGTCGACACTTACCGTATAGCAGACCTATTACTTACTTTCCTCTCTTTTTTGTTTTGTTATTACGTAATTGGTATCTAGAAAGTTTTTTATTTTGAACCGTTGCAATTTAAACTACATATATCATTAATAATATTTAAGTATATTTACTATAGGTATATTCAGGTATATAGGTATATTCGATAACTTTGTGAAAATTAATCCCTTTTATCATATTTTCCATTTAATTAATGTTAATTAATAAGTCCATAAAATTATTGCCATTATTACAAACTCTATTACCGTTTCTAATTAATCAGAATAAAATACAGTGATGTATTATTTAGCCCCTCATAGCCATCTTAAAAACAAAGTGATTATGCAATTCAATACCATTTACCAACATATAATAGGTACCTACTGTTTAAAATATCATGCTTGTTAAGAAAAAAAAAAATGGCCTCTTTCCATTTAAACTCGATTTTTGATAATTATGATCATAATGATAATGATAAATATTTTAGAGCACCCCAAATCAAAACAGTATTCACAGAATAATAATAATAAATCACTTAACCATTGATTGCTAAATATAAAATCTAACATGGGTTAAATAACGAAAACCTTTTAAATATCACTCAGAGACAACATTAATAACAACAAAATTTTCTATTTACAATTATAGTGTACTAATTAGTAATTATAATATTTCACATTAGTTTACTAACATACAATTTTTTATTAAGACACTAATGTATTTGTGTAAAAACTTTAAACAAGCATCATTAGGTTAGTTTAAGTTAATGATTCATGAATGCTTTATTCTTAGATTTTTGTCATAGCTTATACCATCAGCTAGTTTTTAGATGATACGATAAAACTTTTATGGATATACTGTGTTATGTTATACAGTGTAAAACTTTAGTGGTATTGTTCGTTTTATTTCATTTTATTTAATAATACGTTATGGAATTACACGATGCACCTGTGGAAGACCGTACAAGATAAGTCATGTTTCACGTGCGTAAACCAAAAAATGATGAAACTGAAATATCAGTTCAGGCGATCTTGGGTAGTGTGCAATGCGCTGATAATAAGCTAAGTACCATGGACGTGGTAAAACTCGCTAACAAACCGCGTCTGTTGCGTTTCATGACTCTTGGGGAGAAAAAACATAGAATAAAAGCGATAGGAAATAACATCGATTGAAAATAAATTAAAATCTAAAGAATAAAAATAAATATTTAAAAATAAAATGTTTTCAAAAACAATTTTGCACTCTCGCGTCAATTAATGTTCATACTACAATATAAGTAGTCAAACCAATTAACTAATGATACAATGTTTGAGTCTAAGTTATACAAATAGGATTCATTGCTTAAAATCATAAATATTTGTATTTTTACAATGGATTGCCACTAGTTTTTCCAACAGAGCGTTTTCCCGAAAGATATACTTCCAAGAAAACCAAATACCCCCATCAATTTTACCAAAACCCATTTCATGAATGGATCAGGGATGACCTGTCCATGGATGACTTATTATGTGGATACTGGTCCCCGATAACACGCCGATGGACGATCGATAACAATTTTAATTTCATGTCAACTAGTCATAGTCATAAAACTATTGAGTAAAAAGCGTAGATAAACATAATATATTGAATAGTGTTGGACCACAATAACGCGTCAACGGGTAATCGACGACAATTTAAGTCTATAGTAAATTGTATAAGCACTGTCGCAGTATCGTAATTCCAGTTGTTTAGCGTTCGTAATGGATTATGAATTATGGTATTTAGTTAGCACTGACTGAGTTAAAAAAAGAACAAGCTGACTCAAAGGTCAGTTTTGCCGAACTTTGTCTTGATCTTAGGATAAAAATGTATCAGAAAAAAAAAACTGGTACAATTTCAATATTCAATTGGAAAAGTTATATATCTTTAGAGTACCTATACTCAACGTACAAAGAAGAACATATTATATTATCAGTATTTTTTACAACCTTACTCAACAATTGTATATATATAAATCTACTATCTAAATACCTACTTGATAAATTGTTGATAGTAAATAGTATAGCTTAAGCGGACAGCCAAAAATATATCTCCAATAATAAGAATATCATTATAAATACTACGATTATAAGTACCTATCATGATTACCATTAACAGCATTACAATGTAAAATTGTTCAAACTGGTCCAAAAACTCATCGTATAATGTAAATATCTGTATTAGTATTGTTCATTCATGTGACGTATTATACCATGTTAATAAATATAAGTATCTAATTATAATAATGTAGATTTGTGTTTCGCTAATGGTCAAGTCATCGTCATGAAATAAAAATCGATTATAAATTGTAAAAAAAGTTATAAAAGATTAATGAATCACATTAAACTATTTTAATCAACCAGGATAAGTATATTTGTATATTTTTAAATAACTGTAAAATACCTAACTATAACTACTAATGGCCACAGATCCTGTTTTTTTTTTTTTTTTGAGATCAATAAAAAAAATCAACCCGGTTATTTGATTAATTATTTATACATGCTATAATGAAAATAAGTATCTATCTGTAGTTACTTTTACATATCTGTATACAAATATCGATAAAAAAAGTCCTTCAAAGAGGACTGTACTTTGTTATTCATTTTCCAGTCACACTAAAAATGAACAATAAATTAAAGGGTTAATTTTTAATTACTTCTCTCCATCATACAACATTTTATTCTCTTTCTGAGTGCTTCAAATATATTTACATGGTTTTTAAACATAAATCCATTGTCCAAACCATAACATTTTAATGTTAATAGTAGCTGTTTTTATTACGTTGAAGTGGTATAAATGACAGTATCTCAATCATTGATACATTAAACAATACTTCTGGTGTAAGCTTTTCGTAAATAATAAAATACATTACATAATACTAAATTTTATAATTAAAAAATTAAATTAAATAGTCACTTTTAACTGACAATTCTTTGAAGAATACAGCTGTACATTAATGAAGTAGGTACTAAACATTTGAGCATTATGGACGATTTAAGTGTTCCTTGATCGTCGTTATATAATTGACAAAACCGTATAAAATGCTTAACTCAAGTTAAAAATATTTGTCTTATCATTAAACTTCACGAGGATAGTAATTATTTCTTTTTAATTAATAATAAATATTATGTACTAAATAGTAGCAGAGCTGTATTTTTATTTATGGTATTGTGTGTATGTGTGTTGAAATTAAAATAAATGACACATACATTCACATAAATTATTAACTATATAATAATTTTTATAGTAACACAAATTAAAATAAAATAATTTAATATCGCATGATCATCAATACAAAATAGGATAAAAAACTACTTAATAAATGTAGCCATGTTTTTTGGTTAAATGATAAGAAAACAATATTAAGTTATTATTCTTAATAATGTTTAATAATTATAACAAAATTGACTACACATCACCGGCGTGGTGTATAGGCAATTTTAGTACATCAGTGTGTAGGTGATTTTGAACGATAATATCTTGCTGTATTAACTGTGTTCATTTATAATACAATCAAAGTCCCTATTCCAAGTTTATAAGAATAGAACACTAATTGCATCCGATCAGTTTGGATCCAATTTGGAGATCAATTATTTACATAAGAAAATTGTATTCACATTTTTCATTGTTTCTCATAATATAATTTACTACAAGGTTATATAATATAGGCGAGTTTATTCGTTATAGTTGTAATTGGTTTTACTCTATTAACGTGTAATGATGCATTTATATAATATATATATATATATGTGTGTGTGTGTGTGTGTGTGTGTGTATGTGTGTGTGTATATTAAATTTTAATAAACCTATCAATAAAATAATTTATAACTGTTCACAAAATATGGTCAAATTAATATTATTACATTTTAGTGTACTGTATAGAATATGATATTTATGAATTATTATAGATTCGTCAGCATTTATAATTTCATATTTGGAAGACATGTTTAGCTAATAACAGCAATCAATTGAAAATTATATGCGTTTGAAATATTGTATGTATTTATTTAATATTGGAACTTTTCATATAAACGTATATGCATTGTATAATAATTCATTTTATAATTTATCTGATTTTATATTATTTAGTTTGCTTGATTAGTTTAGCTGTCGCTAAAATAATATAACAACATTTTTAAAATGTCAATAGCCTACTGATATATAGGTACTGTACTATATGATGGATAATTTACGTCCGAATGTAGCTTAATCGTCTTATAAATATTTTATTGGGATGAAAGTAACACAATACAGCCATCAATGTAACTTAATCATTATATCGGTTTTTATTATTATTATTATTGTTTGTACATGCCCATCATTATGACACATACACACACACACACACGCACGTATATACATGATTACTCACCTACATGTTTGTATGAAATACAGATAAATATATATATACATATATATAATTATATTATTTATTTATAATTTGGAAATGTGTTCTTTAGATTGTTAAAGCTATTATATTAATTAATGATTACTAAAACTAATACTAATTGACCTAATATAAAATACTACAATTATTTCATTTTGATTATAATTTATAACCATTACTAATATTTGTACATACTTTATACTTAGCTTTTATATCATTGAATAAAATTCACAAAAAATGTTCATAAATAAGTAATTACGATAATGTTAATGTATAACTGCATAATTATGTACATTTCACTGACTGCAATAATATATATGCAGTAAATTAACAATAAACCAACTCTTGAACTTCGTAATACGATTGAAGTTATACAGTGAATTTAACAATATTATGTAAAAAGTAATTAATATTAATTGTTGAATTCCTAAAGTGGCATTTAGTTAAAAATTAATTTCAAAATAATTAAATGGGATATAAAGCGAGGAAACAACAAATACAATTCAATTTATTATTTAATATATTTACTTACCTACCTATCCAATATTTTTTTAAATGATCAATTGAACCTTAATTTACACAAAACGGTTATATATTATAATGTTCCTATATATAGATAAACTCATATAAATCAAACCATAAAATATATTAATTCATATTTCTATCATGGTTTTTATATTGCAAAAGCGTTTATGCAAAATGAAGACAATTATTGCAAAGTTTAAAAAATGAAATAATATTAAAATTGATAAAAATGAATAGGTTTTATCCGGCATACAAACTTATAATTTCATATCGCTCATAAATATTTTACCTTGTAAAAGTATATACATTATCTTTTATCAATTAATGTAAATTATTAATATTTAAGATAAAAATACGATGGTGAGTGATAAATGTATAGTGTTCGTAAATAGTTTACCATGTAAATGTACGAGTATTTACATTACCTTTCATCAATTAATTTAAGCTATTGATATTCAAGATACAAATACGATGGAGTGTACACAGGCTGTGTAAAACTCATCTCGTTTTGTAGACCTTAACTAACATACAATAGTGGTGTGTTATTATATTCAATAAAAGAACAATAATCAATTGTTTTCTACGTTTCTAATAATAATATTTTTAAACGAAGTTTGATTTGAAGTTAAAACTATATTTGTCGAATTTCTTCAAAATGATACAACAGTTATTTATAATTATTTTTACGTCCTGAGGTAAAAACTTTTTTGAGGACCTTAATTGCAAACAAAAAAAATATTATATTAACAAGCATTGGGTGTTGTAAGACATATCTAGTTTAATTTCGCTCACAGATTGGGTAGTATAACTATTGCTTAATTTTACTTCTTCATTTTAAAACCATTACTAAATAAAATATCACACATTTAGTACTTTAATCTTCCACAATAATATTACACGGTACTAAATATTTCCCTTTAAATTAACTACCTAGTCATATTCATAACTTTATTCATATTAGTTGTAAATAGCTTTTAAAAATTAGGCACGTGATTTATTCTCGGTGAGAAAATATGTTACTCTAACTAGAAAGTTGGTCTGATCGAATGATTTTTAACGCTGTTTATGTTTTCATTAGTTTTAGTATGTTTAATATGATGTTCATAATTTATGGTTAAAAATATTAGGCCGAGGAAAAAGGTTTATTGTTTGGCCACCTAAGTGCAAATCCCCGAACGTCCTTTTCCGCATTCCATTCCACTTTCCAACCATCGATCCGCTTGGGTCTGGGATGCTTGGCGTACAATGTACAGTAACAATAACGTGACTGTAATTTGTCCCCGTGGCTACGCCTTTGCGAAGAAAAAAAGCTTTAATGGCCATTGAACGCGAAAGTTTTAGGACATCCGATATTTTATGGTCCAAGCTTTTATTATTTTTATGTTATCGGGAACAAAAAAAATATCGCTCATGTTTTTATGTGCCAATACAACAAATGTACTAAATTTGATTCAAATATATACCTAACGTCATATTTATGAAAATATAAGTGTTCAAAATAAAATAACCGCCTAATTTTATGTGGATTTTATACGTTTCTACATTTTTAGAGAATCGTATACAATTGTTACGCATTTCTAGTTAGTACATTACTACATTCCATGTGAATTAGTTTTTATAATTTTTTATAGGTATTTATGAAATTTTCGTGCTAAATTTATATTTTTTATTTTACTTCAGATTATTAATAAAAACATTTATCCAAGTAGAATATGTGTGTAATAAAATATTAAATAACTAAATTATTAACTAATTTATAATTCCTAATATTATATTTGATGAATGAACGATTTAACGATAGAGAATATCCATTACATGTTTATATATAAATACAAAAATAAACTATGATATGTTAGTAGGTACAAGTTTTTATCCAATACATTAATAAAAACATACAATAAAAAAAGCAGGTAAGTGGATGTTGCTCTGCTGTATGGTTGATTACAAGTGGGTCATTGTATAATGGATTATATTAGACTTGAATTCAATGATATAATATTATTGTATAAGAAATACGATTCTGAGCGGAGACGGTTTGTCAGTCTGGATATTTTATATTTTGTTATTCTTTATTTTATCATGTAAGTTGAATTAATATTAAAATATTATAATTTTTTATTCGTTTCTATGGTGATAAACAAAGTGTTAGAAATTAAAATCCATTTTTAGTGTTTTTTCGTAATTTTCCGGTGGTTTTACCCGTGGCATTAAATAAAAATTGAGAAAATGACCTCTTTAAAGTACCATCTTGATCCAATTTGCTAAAAGATAAGGTACTATATGTTGAAATCGAAGAACTCCTTCTGGAAGAAATTTTGTATACAGGATATAAAAAAAAAAACACCATTGTAAAAACCATAGCTTCCTCGCTCCACTCAGAATTTAAAATACAACTAAGATAGTTAAGGCTAAAGAAGCAATAATTTACTATACGGAAATGTGTCTGATATTTTTCAATAAACTTCATGTATGTAGGTAAATAAACAATGTAATTGAAAAACTATGCCATGGACTGATGAATTGATAATGAAATATTTAATATTTTAGGGTAATAATAATTTAAATTTATAACAAGTTAATAGTTATTAAAAAAATATATACTAATTATTATTTATTAAAGCCATAGAAGTATAGAATTATTAATTTCTATCTTGGCAGAAATTTTTTGTTCATACACTTATCATTATAATTTATTATCACAACTGACCATTTCCCGTGAAAACGATATTTTTGTTAATTGAACAAAATTTACATAAAACAAAGGTGTTTTATTCATTTCAGCGTTTTATTTAGTTCGTTACCTACTCATTTTATAAATTACATTTCACTAAAGACGTGTAGCTTATGTAGCGGTCGGCACTCCCGGAAATTCCTGGGAACGTACCTGGAAATGCACAAAGGGTTACGAAAAATAGGATCGTTTCCGGGAGTACAAAAAAATAAAACATCTATTTTAATGAATTTTTTTATTATAACAGCTACGTAGATACTTTATAATTTTAAATTAAAATGATTTTTTTAATAAATATATATTATTATTATAGAGCCACGGTATCCATGCTAAAGAGGTTAGAAGGTAAGATATTCTGTGTGAATCATGCATTTGGGTATTGAGACTTAGGTATTTTATTTTTATGATAGAAAGCTAAAATATTGTAACAATGTATAAGCACTGAATAACTGTTATTCTGTTATATAACTGCTATACAATTTACCAGTCATCAATTAACTTCGATTTTTTTTTACGTTTTAATTTTATATTTTATGCTCACATCTTAATGTTAGATATAGCCATATAGGTACTTTACATCTTCCATTGTTTCATAATAGCGTTGCTGTATATTTTGATGTGAGTAATAACTCAAAATTAAATATAATTGTATACTTTGTGGACCCACAAAAATGCATCTAAAATTACTAAATATTTACCAAAAGGAAATTTTCTATAAAATACAACCATATATCAAGCAAAATTATAGTTACTTAATCTAAGATGATTATTCAATTTTAATTCTATTATCTTGGATAATAAATTATACATTATAACATTTTTAACACTCCAATGAAAATGTTCCGTTCTCAAAAGCACAACGCACTATTTATTTTTAAATATTCGTTTTATTTTCATTACTCATTAATATTTTAATTGATTTCAATGATAATCACAATTTAATTTGTGTTTATGTAAAACTTAACTTTATATTGCAAATCACCATAAATGCACATCGGTAATACACTTATACATATCGTAAATCGTAATTATTTATGCGATTGATGATAATACTCAGTATGACAGTATGTTTGTGATAATATCGGACGTATTCAATGCCCATAGGATAAAAACTAAAATAAAAATAGGATTTATATTCCTATATAGGTAGGTACTGGGAACGTCTATTCATGTTCATGGTACAGTAAATTATAAACACAATATTACCATTGAGGTATGTTTAAATTTATTTTAACTAACTAACATGTACAATTGGCTTTTGATGTCATTTATTCAAACAGTAATCAGTCGTATTTAGTAAAAAGGAAAATAAGAACACCACCTACATAAATTAAATATAGACCATTAAAATACGAAAACATATTGGTGCATAAGTAACTCTGTGAAACATTTCATTGAATGTCAGAATATAATCCTTTAACTCACTTGAACAACACCGCCGACAATGTGTTGTAACAAGCTTTAGTGAAAAAATATCACTAAGAGGTAGGTAATATTCTGAGGTAGGTAATATTTGCTACGAATTTTTCGTGTCAAAACTTACTACCTATTTGTTCTCCTGAAAAAAAAAAAAACTAAAAATAGCACGTTTTGGATAGTAACCATACATTTATACCACAACCTATTCATACAACGCTAAGGTAAGTCGATATCGATGAAAAGCTAGTAACAATATTATATGATATAAATATATTATACGGTTGTAATTATTAAATATTATTAATATAATAAGTGCAATTTATCATTGACTTTAAATTTAACACGTACAGCGTATTAGAGTGGCTTACCCAAGTAACTCAACAGATAAGGTGAGGTACGTACATTCAACACCTAATGTACATCAGAACGTTAAAGTATCACCATTTTTTTTTTATAATAATTAATAAAGAAAATATATTGAAATAAAGAATAAGAAATTAAGATTTTTTTTTAAACTTTTAAGCTTTCCGGTACAGTGGTGATAAGTCATAAGTTCATAAACCTATGAAATTTTATTTTAACTTACTATTTTTTTTTTTTACAACCGTTGATTTTGTAATATCTATAGACTAATTTATATATAAATGATAAATCAGATTTAATAAAAAGATTATTTTATATTTTGTCACTTCAATTTTTGTTATGTTCCTTAGTTAGACGGGTACCTATATTTTTTTTTTTTAGATTATATACCTATTGACAAGTGACGACGTTTGATTAATTATAATTATTTTTATGGTTTTATACAAGTAGACCATGTAGAAGAATCATATTTTTTTGGCAATCAAGTACCTATCTTTGTTTTATCATTGTATGGCCAAAATTTAGTCTAATGACCATAAGTAAGTACCGTAATAAATCAAAATTCCTCAATTAAAAATGAAAATATTCCTGTCAAAATAATTCAACGCAGTATTCAAATGAATTAATTTTAATGAAAAGATTTGTTAAATAAAATATAACATGACTTTTGGTAAGGGACCAACTGAAATTAAGTTATGATCCTTTAAATATAATATATTACAACATAATACGAGATCGTTGTTCACGCCTTAGAATATGTAATTGCGTTCAACGTTTTAATCGATAGTATAACGGACAAGATAAACTTTGTTTATAAGAAGGTCAAAATATGGGCAGTAGCACAGTTAGGAAAGTTAAGATAAATAATTAATATGGTTTGTTAAGTTTAGTCAACCAAAGATCATTAGGTAGTAACTTATTGAGTATAACTATTGAATACGGATAGAACAATAATTTAGTTAAATATATTTCTCTCTAATTATCCAGAACCATAAAAAAAATTGTAATTTTCTAATGTTTAAAAAAATAATGTATTATTGGTTGTAGTGAGTGCACTTATTTTTTTTTCTAGTTTTACTTGAGTTGTTATTTATACGTATTTTACTGTTATATTTAATTTTTTAATTTTTAAGTATAATTTGATTTGATTTTTGGGTTTACTATTGGTCAACAAAATTGGCAACGCTCAGTACAAGAAAAAAGTAAACACATAATTGCCACAAACTCAAAACGATTTATCGTTTATTGTGAAGAACTTATTCACAAGTCACAATTGGGGAAAAGATCAAATGGTTCGTTTATAACATAAACGATTCAACGCCATACTTCAAGGAATTGTTTTATCAATAAGAGTTTTGTTTTGATTATTATTCTATGAATAAAATCACGTAGAATAATAATATATCCACCTTATTATAATTTATTATTAAGGTAAACGTCGTGGAAATATTTAATGATTTGTTCTTATTTGAAATTGCAAGATAATAAATGCGTTTCTACTATACATACAACATAGGTAGGTACATCATGAGTCATGGTAAATAAAAAAATAAAAAAATTACATTTTTAGTTATAAGTTTAATTTTAAAAAGCTCAGTTATTATCGAGGTCATTAAGGATAGTGAAGTTATGAAGATAAATACTACATTAATAAAATATACGTTATATAAAAAATGCAATGCATCCACCTTTTTTGAAATGATGGTTGTCTAAAATATATATAACTTACGCATTTATTTTCTAGTTACAAGTCAAAGAAATAATAATATTTACATAATTACAAATACATAGACAACAACTATGTATTTTGTTTATAATATGTATTTATTTTTATCTGGTTGTTTTGTTATATTCTATTAAAATAATAAGTTATATTACAAATAACTGTGAAAAGTTAAAATTATAATAAAAATGATGGATGGTGTCAACTCTACAACGACCCTCAAATATAGCTTTCTATCTTCAGTATAGAATATTTTTGAAAAAAAAAATTATTCCAGACTAATGAGACACTTGCCCGCAACAAACCTTATACAGTATCTACTCTCCATTCGCTTATTATTATAACTGAGTAGTAGTTATACAAATGATGCTTTTGAAAAAAAAACTACCATAAATGAGCATCAATACAAGCTTTTGATATTATCTGACGCATGATAGCAATTTAAACAAGTTAAAAAATATACACGCTAACACAATTTTTTTAACCCGATTAAATCTGTCCATCCTTTATACAGTTATAAAGTTTGTATAAACGGTAATATTTAGGAAATAAAAACAAAAATACTTAAAGACAAGTATGCGGTATGCCTGACATTTTTAAAAGATGATGATTATTTAAAGTATGATATTTAAGCGTTTAAAGTTTTCCTACAATAATAGGTTCTGGAAATATACATATAAATCGATTATAATTTGCAGATCACAGCACAATAATATACTTAAATTAAGGTGAGATTGACATTTTTCCCAAAATACTCTAACATCTGACATACCTTGAACATTTTAAAATATTAAATAAGTACTATTAACTTCTACAAACTATTAAGTAATTAATGTACTTTGTATATCGTTATACCAACACAAATAATTATAAATTATGACACTGACGTGGATTTCTGAAAATATATATAATTTGTTTTAGTAAAGTTCGATAACCAAACTGAGATTCTAGTATATTTCCACTAAATAATTACAACTAATAAATTGACAATTATTATTTTTCAAATATCAATATGGAAATGGGGACATTTTAAAAGCCATTTTTTGTATAAACGCTTACTAAAAAGAATATGATAAAATATTTATAAATCTTTACATCTGGAATTTACACGTCTTGGATTAAATATTTTATGGGGCTGACACTATATTTTTTACAAAAAAAAAACCACAACCACAACTTCGGTCCCACTCTCTACATACATCATCGTAAATATATACAGATATATTTTACTTGTCATTTTCATAGCATGTAAAAAAAAATCCTATCGTCGTTTATGACTAAAGCTGCAGTTGTAAATCGTAACTTCAGGTTACGTTTACATAATTTGATAAACGTGAAAAATTATACTCATACTACAATACTAAAAGAATTAAGAGTTAGTACAAAAGTAAGCTGAGCTACTGACCCAATGGTTCACCATAGTTATTTTGGTTCTGATGTTACGATTGATTATAATATTTGAACCCCGATTCTGAATTTATTAGAATCATCAAATCAATTTCAAAGTTATAAATTCATTCAATGCGTGTTCTATTAAATGCCTACATAAAACGAATCACTCATTTGACCAAAAAAGAATAAATGTTAACAAACAAATGTGCATATACCAAAAACTTAAATATTCAAATAAAAATTATTGTAGAACCTCTAATTTTGATCAAAATCATTAATATTATAATAAAGCGACTTACTCTTATGAGATAAGACTAATTAAAAAACTATATTTTTGTTATCATTTCATGGTAAATGTATTTAATGGTGGGCTACACGTGCAAACTTAACACTTGAGTATAAACAAAAATCCTAAAAATTGATTCGTTAAAATTTCAGATACAGTTGTCCGAATAAATCACGTCAGGTTTATATATATTTTAGTAGCGCCATTTCTTTGACAGTCTAAAAAAAACAAAATAAAAAACGGAATATTGCACTTGTCATAATATTTTACATGATAACATTCAATTTTGAAATGCTGTTACCAACTAAACTTGATCCAATCGTTTCAGACCGGAACGATAAAATCGAACGAGTTACCAAAACTTCCACCTCGTACGAAACCGTACGGACGGTGCAAACCAATTTCCGTCGGTCGACCGCACTGAAAGTTGCTGCCCACTTGCCACTACCTACTATAGTTCTTGAACGTTATAGCCGCCACATATCCTAAACTGTCGAGTTTAGGATACGCCGCAGTCATAAACAAACTTTACACCTCTATTTGTACATAATATACATAAACTATACATAAATGTATGCAGAGTGAACAGCGTAAAAACAGCTGTTTATAAATATATACGCATATGCATTTATAACAAATGATTTAGATGGGCATTGTAATTTAAGTAGCTTTAAAATAAAAATACTAATAAATATTAATCACAATCTCACAAAATATCTATTAAACAAAACCCATCTGTGAATTGCCCATACATAATGCTGCAGTTTAATAATAACGGGGTTTTCAACATTTATATTTACTTTTGAATTTATGCAACAATGTTGATTTAAAAGATATCAAATGATTGAATTGTCAAACACTTGAGTAGGTACGTCTAAAACTATAACTGTTACCAAGCCCCACGATAGTGCACAGACTGTAGAGAGAATCTTAACTCAGATGACTGTGGAAAATGTCATGTGTTCCGATGATAACACCTCAGCTAATTATAGGGGTTGTAATGTATTCAAAAATAGTATAGTTCAAAAACAACTCAAGTATTTCAAATCCACCAAGAAAAAAAGTTCTTAGTCATTCCAGAACAAACCAGACTCTTTCTTCAAAAACTTTTACAATATTACTGACTGTATATGTTTCTAGAATACAATCCTAAATCGACGAAACTGTATTAATTCGGCGACACATTCACGCATTTTGGCGTAGTGTAAGGTGACAGTATAACTGTAATGCGCAAATGTGTACCTACGGTGTTACTGTAACATTTATTGTGTTAATATAAATCCAAAATAATATTATTATCAAAATAACATTTACGCCCGTAAGATAATCAATTTATAACCTCATACATAATTGCATTAATCACTGGTCGGTTTATTGAACAAAAAACACACACGTTGTTAAATATTGATATATGGATATGATATTGTACAATCATCAAATACAATTAGTAATTTAACCGCTTGTTTTAAAAATATATTGGCTGTAATATAGTTTAATTTATTTTTAAATATACTTTCAAATACACTTCATAATAATAATATACAAAAAAATTTAATATTATATCACGTCATATAAATCCATCATATTTTAATATCCAATTTACTTATCATGCTTACAGAATAGGTTTTAAGTATTCTTTTGTTAAATAAAATGAAAAATATACAACCACTGAACTTTATTTTCGATTTGTTGATTTTTTTTTTGAATAATTCATATTATGTTCAATATATTAAGATATAATATTATATACCATTTAATCACAAAAAATTATGTATTGGTAAATTTAACTGAATACCAATTTTGTTTTACAACTCTAATCTACAGTGAGTATAATTTTTTTGAATTGAAAATATATATTTTGAACAATTAAAATAATATGTGTTCAGTGACGGATATACGGTGGGGCTAAGAGAGGATCGAGAACTTTCCTTGACGAAATTTCAAAGGAAATAAGATGTATTGATTTAATGTTATAGTTTTTTAAATAAAGTTTTTAAGTATATATTTTTATTAAAATTTAAAAGTTATGGTAGTGATTAGGTACTAAGTATTAATAGGCACAATTTAATTATGTTCATATTTTTGATAATTTTTCATACTTCAATGGATTTTGTTTTAGAATGTATCTAAAATATTGTTTGAAAATTGTTGAAGCTCCATTGTTTGAAAATCCTCGAATATGCATTAGGTGCGTTTAGATCCACTTCTATAGGTTTTAATGTTTTACGTAAACACGTTGTACTATTCTCGCCACACCGATATGTTTCCGACGACACACTTCACAAAAACACAAACTTCCTTTATCAGGGGTGGTGAACCTGTGAAATACGTGCCCAAGATAGAGGCACGTTGGACGAATTTCAATGACACACAAACATTTTATTTTAATTTAGCTACTATTTCATATATTTTCGGTAGCGGCCTATATACAGATAAACTTTCCTATAATAATTATGAACTGTAGATTAGTATAATGGATATCTATAATCTCAATTATAATGACACAAAATTATATTGAGTTAGGTTTTAGGTTAATTATTTGGTAATCAGACTTATTTTAAGATCCAGTATCATGAATTCAACTAGGTATGTATTTAAAGACCATATGATTTGTAAACTACGATTTGACAACATATAACATGAACTTTTTTAACACAGATACCTAATCATATTTATATAATGTATAAAAGAGCAACAACATTTTAACATGAGATTGTAATTAAATTATTGTATTAGAATTAATCCAATACAAAACTTGTTGAATTATTAATATTATTGAATAACAAAGGGATATTGATGATCTATATAGAAATATGTGTGCCTACATCTTAAAAATTGTTTTTTCTTGGAATATTGATTTTATATAAATTTTTTTTTGTTAAATCCTTTTAGATTTGTAATTCATAAAATATCAAATACTATTTCTGTAGATAGGGAAAATATAATTTAAATAGTGCCTACCTACTTATATTAAAAATACATTTTTTTTGTTTATTATTATTTTCATAACAAAAAAAGGAATAAACCATTGATAACCGATAATAACAATAACGTTTAAAATAATATCTCAGTAACAATAACAATTTCGTATTACAATAATACTTTTAAATAAGAAAATTGTATTTTCAAAATCATATTAACTGATTGAGAAAATAAGTGTCATGCATCAGATATATTACCCCAGATACTGAAAATTTTCTATATCATTACGCTTGGTCGATCAAAAGTGAATGCGAGCAAAAGAGAAAAATATATCATATAAATTTAAATAATACAGCTATAAAATATTTACTGATAAGGTAGGGAACGACCTGTTCAATAAAACTTTTGCATGGGTCATAAATATTTTCCGGAAATTAAAATTGCTTATATGTACCTATAATATTATTTATTCATTACATAAACAAATAACCAAAAACTATTTAATTTCTTTGATAGAGGTTTTTATGTAGGTATAGTCCTAATGGAACGAAAATATTCATGTGAGTAATAATTTATTTGTCTTCGCTGCTGTTCTCTTAAAGGTAAACTTACATTATTTAGCACATTTTATAACGATTTTTCTTTTAAAAATAATATTTGGTTATAAATAAAAAAAGGATATATATGATTATGTTTGAAAGATGTATTTTCTCATATTGTATACAATATTGTAATATATAAATAATATTATGCATTAGAATATTAATAAACGATAAGACGTAGGAATATTTCCAGTACAAGTGAATTTGGATATTATAAATCAAACGCAATTTAATTATTTCTCTAAAGAAATTAACATTCCTTTAAACTTAAATCATAAAATGTATAAATTACACATTGGCATTAGTGCATTACTCAACAATAATAATCAATATCAAATGACCTACCACATGGGTATTTCGCAATAATAATCGCAACTCGATCATTCGTGAATAATATGATACAATGTTCAATCACAAACACATTCCAATATTATATGGAAGAACATAATATAAGACAATTCAGATATTGCGCAACAAAGTGGGGATGAGAAACTTTGCTATGTTTTATATAAGCAAAAATGCAAAAACTCTACTTAAGAAGTATTGGTACTTAAAACTTGAAATTTGGTTTTTGTACAGCTAAATGATCATTCTGATTATAAATTAATAATATTGTATCAAATATACACTTAACTCATTAAATAATTCTGAAATAACAGTATAATAACGTTCATCGCTATCTATAGCTATAGTTATGCTGTAATCATTTCAAAAAAGTATTTCATAAAATAAGTTTGTAACGACAACAAACAAGTCAGGACGAAAAAACTATAAACTTGATTGTTAATTGATTGTACCTACCTAAATGTAAATAATTGAATAGTTATATCGGCAATAACCCTGTTCTTGATGCTAAAATTATGTAAAAAAAAAATAGCAATAATATTATGTACATAATTTATTTTAATGATAATAACTTTCATACAAACGCTATATAAATATTAAATATCAACAGTAATGTGCATTATTCTTATTCAAATTATGTACTTGAAGAATGTATGAATGTTAAGTGACATTTTGTTTGTGATTTAAATTTAAAAATGAATAAAATCATTGAATTAATTATTTTGATTTATTCTATTATAATTTAATACACCCCATAAGCTCTAAATAACATTTATATGTTGCAGGCAACAATGATTCGAGTTTTTAGAATAATATGGTATGAATGTAATATAAATTGTATGCTATATTTTTCCAAATATTATGTTTATCTATTTACAATCAGATCAAATAACACCAAATGTGTTTAAAGACATTTTTAATATACTTTTAGATTCCAATCGGATCGATGAATGTATTGGTTGTACCTATATATTACCTACTACACTGTGTGAGTGTTTTTTTTTTTTTAATTAATGTTTTTGTGTCGGTATTTGCCTTTTGGAGCAGTAAAAATTCGATTTTGAATTTTCAGTGAGGTTTTTGTTAGGAAATTGAATCTTGTTAGTACTTTGCGGGAGGGGGTGGGTCAAATTTAAAAATTCTTAGTACCACATTGAATTTAAAATCATACGTGATGCCTATCGATTTTTTTCAAACAAGTCAAATAACTATACGAATTAATGGGTGTAATAATAATGCTGTCCGGTCCACACAATTTTAAGACAAATTTATATAAATTAATACAATAATACCATCAAATAGTACATATAAAAATAAAATTTTGTAATTTTAAATGAAAAAAACTTCTTGTTATATTGAAATAATAAATAAAATAAACATTTCAGTCAGAAAAATAAAAATCCATTGAGCAGATGATGTGGAATAGACAACATTAATACACTAGGAGTTCATATAATGCACCTACTAGATGGATATATAAAAATAAAATAACAATAATAATAACAACATTTGGTAACAAAAAGTTTGGTTGAAGATCTACTATTAGATTGACTTTGAAAATGTTTTACCGTTCAAATATATTTTGTATCAGTCATTTTTGTGGATTATATTAAACATAAAAGTAGATTTTATTACTTCTATTAACTCATATTTTAAAATCATTCTATTTTTAATCTATTAATATTGTGTATTTCAATCATTGTTTGATTCATTTAGATAATGAGCTTTAAAATGCTTATTTTTCTACTTTTATGTATGGATAACCGTATAATACCTATATGTTTAATGTAAATTTTTTTATAGTAGGTAATAATTAATACCTACCTACCCATATTTAATACCTTAAGTATTTGTAGTATAATTTGTTCATCAGACGAATGATATTTAATTATTACACGCTTATATAAGTTAAAATACTGACATTACACTTATATACAAATATCAACACATTATAAATAATAGATAAAATTATAATAAAAATGGTTTCCTCGTTTCATTACATAAACTATAATATTGATTGATGTTATTATAAAAGCAAATATAAGGGATTTATCTATGATTAGATCACCGCCAGTACATAGTAGGTACCTACCATTATGTAGGTCTAGAATGATTATATTCATAATTCTATTAAATAGATACAGTTAAAGTGTTGCACAAATTGTAAGAGAGATAATGATAACACTTTTGTTATAAAGTTATTATTATGACCTTTACTATTTTAAACTGATAATATTATATAATAACAACAATAATATATTGTTTTCAACTTTTCTTTTGATGAGTCTTGAAGCAGATGGTTGACAAAGATGGCTTAAATTGTTGTATTTGGTTTAACCGTTCAGAATCTGATGGATTATAATCAATATAATAAAATAGATGTGCGCATCCGCTGTTTAGTGTTTACACTTGAAGAAGAAGTCTAATGCATCCGATACAAAGGAACGATAGGTACCTGCGCGTGTTCTATGTAGGCACCCACCATAATCGAGTATTATATTGTAAAAGTTGGCTTTAAGCGTAAATTGTGAGAGCGAGATTTAGTTTAAAGCAACGTAGGTGCCTACTGACTTGGAATGATGTTTTGTGATGTCATGAATGTAGCGTTCACTTTACGTCAAATTCGGTTGATTGTAGTTTCTAGGGTGACACTCCAACGCCGAAGGTGCTAAACATCTGATTATCTGAATGACAGTCAACACTTTTCATCAGCAATCTCATAATAATCATTTGATTGTTCCGATTTAAATTACAAATTAAATCTGTAAATTATTCGGCCAAGGTTTATTTATTTTTAAAATGGGCGATGTTAGAGTTTTTCAGATTTTAAATAAAAGTAATTTCATTACCTGCTAAAATAAAATAGCAATTATATATTTGTTGACAAATTTGTTTTTATTTTCATTAATTATTCACATATTCACATAGGTACTTTTGAACTTCCTTGAACTTTATACTTAGTAATTGGATTAATTGGATGTGCAGACAGTCAACTCTGATATATTCATACATTGGTCAGTCTCATTTCCTTAGTAACATAATTTTTTTCCAAAATATTAATTGTATACGCTACTAATTGTTCTAAGCAACTGGTTAGTACTTGAATTAAACATCTTAAATTTATCTATATAATTTAACAAATTTAATGCAAACATTTTGATGAATTAAATTAAAATATATAAATGAATCCTCCTCAATCCCCATAGTTGATTATAGGCATTTTTTTAAAAAATAAATTTGTTTTTTTTATGTATATTTGTGTATGATATAATTTTACAGTAAATAGATACAAGAAAATATTTGTGAGTATAATGTGTTCGTGGTATAAAATAGACAATATCTTAGGATAAATTTAAATATTTGAAAGCGTCCTTGTGTTTAAGTAATATAATAATTATAATATGCCTAAAATAAATTATTTCCCTGAAAATAATATTTTTGAATTACAACAATATACCTAAAATCGTAATTCTGCGTTTTAACATTAATTTGGTAAACATTTTAACTTCAATAATATCTATATAAAAATAAATGTATGTATATTATATTTTAGAGTTTTAGGTTTCAGTTTTACACAAAACAAATAATTTTATTAACTATACATAAATCGGAAAAATTTCTAAAAAGTTTAAAAGTTTGAGTACCTGTAAATAGCACAAAAATAGCCAAAATATTATTTTGAAAATAATTCTATGTCTATATTAAATACTAATATGATAATCTTTCTACAAACATTTTGAGACTCAATAATTATTTGTTTTTGAATGATAACAAAATACGAAAATCGATTTCTTAGGAAACTGGTTTTTCTTAAAAATTTTCGTTTTTATCCAATTTTTTTTGTTGTTATTCTTGTTTATTTTGATAAGTACTGGGAATGTTTTACATAAAACGCCATCAAAGAATATATTGGTACTGCTCCAAAAAGTTATGTAAGATACAAAAGAGAAAACTTCATCGGAAAATCCATAGGTACATTAATATTTATCTCTTCGCTCAGAATCTAAAAACTGAGAATTTGTTATTACTTATTCATATTATGTATTTGTGATTTAATTTACAACACTTGATTGAATTCAATATTGATTGCAATATAAATTAGTTTTTAATTCTACAAGGATTTTAAATATTTATATTAGTCATATTTTGATATTTTATTGACACTACATGATTCGTGAAATCGACGTTTTAATTTGTTATTATACACGGAAGTATATTGTACAACCAATACCTAATTGTAATTGTAATTTACAATTAATTTAGCAAAAGTATAATGAACGCCTATATATCAGTTTTATGATGTAAATAGCTATTTGAGCGTAATTATTTACACCTACTTGTATAAGTAAGCTAAATCACTTAGAATCTTCAACCTGGCAACCTAGCGTGCAATATGCCAATTTATATTACTACCAAGAAAACTATGTAAAGGTAATACAGAAAGCAGAATACATAAATCTCAAATCTCTTAACCATTTAATAAGTCATCGGAGAGCTACTGCTAATTCCACTACTACAAATAAAGTAAATTATTCAAAATCTACTCCTCAGGTCATCCCCCTTTAATTCACCATATAATTATGTTACGTCTTATATAAATCAAATTAACAACATTCAATTCATATATTTTCTTTAAAGTAATTTCCATCTCACAGAAGTATCTAACTAATTTTATCACAATATATACAGAGAAAGAAAGAAACACGTAAAATAAATCTACCGAACATTGAACATACCTATTTTTTGAAATGTTATTGACCGTTATAATGAAATAGTTACCAACATATATTTAAAACTTTTAAACAATAATACAACAGATATAGTTCAATTATGGGAAAGACTTATAGTTAAAACTATAGCTTTAAACAACTTTTATATACATACATTGTATTATACTTTATATAAAATATATCCAAATAATCTGTACAATTTCCGAATAGCAAGATATTTTTTGAGAATAAACTACAAACGGTATTCCCCTGAATAGTGGACACCATTTCAGTGACCAAGAGCATCCGGTATTTAGAGGTTCACTGTACACCTATCTAAAAACATAATACCAATAATATTTAACACGCATATATATATATATAAAAAAACATGTTGAATAACATATTATTTAATATATTGACAAAATAAAATTAAATAGCGAGTCAATAATAATATAAAAACTAGATAAAAAAAAGTTTATATAAGTAACAGTGAGTGTGACTGCGTGAGCTTATTAAGTGCTGACTGCCAGGGTAACATGTTACATAACGCATTTACTCTACAGTCTACATATATTGAATATTATAATAGGTATAGACATGTTACCACGGGTATTATATACGGTTAAAAATGTTTGCTGTATGTCAATGTAAGTTTAAATTTAAATACAAGATGTGGGTGACATTTCAAGAATCATTTACATTCATTCACATCAAAGCCCAAAAGCAACGAGTAAATTTTAGTGATCTGGAACAGTTTGAACTTCGAACAGATAAACTTGGCTGTAAGCAAGTGGTAACATGATTTAAATAAATTCCAATACGAAACACTTTCTAAAGTGTAGACAGCCTCTAGGGGACTATATTCAATCCCACAATTTTTACTACCTTCGTGGTAACAAACAATTCTGTTTCAATCTAAAACTACAAGATCCTTGACTTGATTACAACTTTTTTTTTAAATTTAGTTTTAATACATAAATATTATATGTGTGTACTGTTAAAAATATTTTTATATATTATCTTCTTGTAATTACAATAATTAAATAAAAACAAAATGATTCTTAACTAAATTTGTATTTTTAATATCTATATTACAAACATAATGATTCAAATAATTTACACAATATATTGTAATATAGAAAATATTAACATTGCGTGAGCTTGTTAGGTACTGACAAATATTTTAATTAATAATAATCATGTTTTTTACGATATACTTATATGGTACCTAACACGGGATTCACTGATTACTGATTAGTACAGAATAGAATATTAAGTTATTAGTATTTAATTCCTATCATGGTTTATTTCTACGGAGTATAAATATCGCATCCTTGAAGCAAATTACGACGGTTTATGGTTTTATGCATAACTTGATAATTCTGTAAATCCCAATATTAAACCTATAAAATGTAATGCAAAAATCTAAGGAGAACGAAACACATTATTATACATAATATAAATAGGTATTATACAATATAATAGACCATTAGCGTAAACTCCATAAAAAGTGTGAAGTGTATAATGTGCATAGTGTGTAGGCAGTATTTTTTAGATCGTTAATCGTATCATGTAATTAATACTATTAATATTAATAATGAAATAATACAATTTAAAAATTGTTGTCTATAATATATAATTTATTATATATTTAAGAAACATACATTGTTTTATTAATATAAATATTAACATTATCCCACAAAGATTATATAGGATGCTCCAGTAAATCGTTAAAAAATATATTTTAATTTATTATGTAGGACGTTAGGTAGTTACTTAATATTTAAAAACAAATATATTTTATAAATAATTTATGAGAAAATTTGAATAATTGTATATGAAATAGTATTAAATGCATATTAGATTAAAATGATTTAATAAACTCTGAATACAAAGCTTAAAACAAATTGTTTATAATATTATTGATTTTAGTTGAATAATTAAATTCTATAAAAATAATGTATTTTTTTTTTTTTTATTTGTATTTGATTGTTTAATATAAAATATAATTTATTTGTACCAAAAATACATGAACAAATATGTTAAAATTAATATAAAATTATATTATGTAGTAGATTGTGTCAATTACTAGTTTACGTATATATTATAATTAATATATTTTGATATAATATAGCACAGCATCATTATTCATTAGTAGGTAATGTTTTATTCATAAGTTATAACAAATTAAAAAAATAAATATTTAGTATTCGATAGTTGAATATAATTAATTAATTACCTCAATTAGGTTATAATATGCCTACGTATAGATTATAGTATAAAATAAAAAATATATTATAACAATTAAAACTAAAATATTTGATAAATATTTTGTATTTTCTGACCGAATACTGATATATTTGTTAACCCATCATATTTTCCATTATAATTATTATGTGGGTACATATTTATATTTATGTCATATACCTATCTAAAATAGTACCTAATTCAATGATTTTTAACAAATATGAAATGACATCGGTACATTAATTTAATTAATATGGTTCTGGTAAATTTATAAAAAAAAAAAATATATTGGAGAATTCGTTACAATACACAATTAAGTAGGTAGTTAAAAATAAATGTATACTTTATAAATGTTAAAATGTAAATTTACTAAAATTTAGTTGGTACTTTAAATGTATTGATCTAAATATAAAAAGATATTAAATTCACTTTAAGTAATAAAATCTTGTTAAAATAATATTTCTAAATTGTTACACCGATAGACAATTGAATTTATAATTCAATATACCTACTATTCGATTTCATTTTATAATAACAAACAATAATACATTTATATATTGATGTGGTAGGGCTAAGGAAGTGTGTCATAGGTTCCAAAGTCTTAGTTTTTAAAAATTGTTCAAACTCCTTTCAACAATTTTGTCGCTTGTTCAAATGCCAAATCTAACGTTTATTAGTCTCTTAATTTATTTTTTACTTTGAAAAACTTCAGTTCTTAGCAGTTTCTTAATACTATCTGCATTAATGATAATTACAATTTCGTTTTAAGTATTTTTTCTTATAATATATAAATAAATGATCAAAGAAAAAGTTAATGCATTGTTAAACTTAAATAAGAAACAACCAAACAAAATCTATAAATGTTTCATATTATCATCAAATTATTTTGATCATAGAATAATATATACTATAGTATTGTTAATCTTGTAAATTAATGGATTAACGTCTATACACATTATTATATAACTCATTTCAAAACGAATGCGATATATAGTTTTAGATTCTGAGCTGAATAATATTGTATTAGCTTAACTAGGTATGAAGAGTGTATTTTTTTAACTTCCGTCATCTTTCGGAGCAATAAAAATTCAATTTTCAAATTTTAGGGTGGGTTCTGGTAAAAAAAAATGTATCTTGTTGGTATCAATAAGGGGATCAATAAGCAACAAATTTCCAGTACTTATTAATATCATTCGGAAAACAAAAAACCTTAGATACTTTAAACATTTCATTATTACTTAAATTGTTAATTTATATATAAGTAGGTACAATTTGCATTTTTTTACTACATTTTATCAACATTTTTAGGTACAGGTAAAAAGCTTTGAAAATGTAATACAATATTTAATATACGTTGTTTAAAGTGATTAAAAAATATTGAAAATACATAGGCATGGTTTTATTTTTTTCTATGATAAAATTGTTGACAAATTGTAAACTATAATAATTATAATCGTTGTTTTTTTATTGTGATTCAAAAATATTATTGATTTCTTAAAAATGTTACAAAAAATAATGTGGCTGAAAGCGACGGTCACTGCCACTAATTCTTGGATGGGTGACCACCCGGGTTCGTAGTGCGCTAAAACTACGTCACACATACACGTGTTCCTAACCGACCGTACCAACCATTCAAACCCTACTGTACCAACCCTACTAACCTACAGGCTAATTACCTCAGTCGTCGAAGCCTTAAGCCTAATAAAAAAAATAATAGGAATAATAAGAATAATAATACAATAACATTTTAAAAATATTTTGATTAATTTAAACTGTTGCTATTTTATAATATCATGAATCTATTCACACCGTTCTACAGTAAGTCGGTATCGAGGTAATTATTAACTCAAAAGTAAATAAAAATATCATATGATATATTATGTAGGTACTAGATACCTCTGCTTTATACACTATCATAATAATTAATAATATAATAAATGCGATGTTTTTGGCAAAAGTCAGGCCTTATCTACCAGCCTACCGTACTACAAATACTAAAATAAATTACAAATATCAATATAAAATATATATATACACTAAAATATAGATAGGTAGGTACTTAGTAATATTGCCTGACATTCCGTCTCCACTAAGAATAGTTTTTCGTATGCAATGATTTATCATTCAATTCTAATTTCACACATTCATTAGGTACCTATACAGTGATCTACTCAAAGACGATAGAGACATCCGATACCTACATACTATGCAATGGTTAGCGAGTTTCTCGATTTTGTTCGTTGAAAAAACAGCTAATTATCTGTGCCAGGTTATATTATATACATTTTATTGATAGCTTTGATAACTAAACAATAGCTTAATATGAATATCAATGCACAATATTACTTTATTTCTTGACAAGTGAAATTGTGATATCTAAGTTAATCGATTTACCGCCATTGACAAAGCGCTCTAGGCGCCCTAAACAGCTTGGCCCCCATGATTATTATTGAATTTGTTTTCCTTCATATAATAGTATTTTATATTACGAAACTTAGCAAATCACCTCACAAACTAACATATCTATCTTCAACTTCCGAGTAGTTCTCGCATTAGCTATATGTGCTTTAATTTGTGTGAACCGGACTTTATGCAAATATGAAATAATTAAGTTTATCTCAACCTTTTTCACTTTGCTGATTTCATACATTTATTGAATAATGATTTATAGAAATATCATTAAAAATGTATATGGCCCTACTACTATACGACAAACTCTGACACTCTAAATCAACAAACATAATGTTGCAGTAACTAGAGTAAATTTCAATTCAATTAGTGTACATTAACACACTTAATTATGCATACAGTTTTATATTACCAACAATTATGGTACCTAGCTCTTCATCAGTTATAGTGAAACATTTCAATAATTATTCATTTTAACTTTATATATATATGATACATATATTCATAATCCGTAAGACCATAATCTATATATAATATTGGCTATTAAAAAGAACAAGTTAGAAAAGCTCACTTTGCGAGCGTGTTAAATTCCCAGTTTCTTAGCGTATTTAAATCAACGTAATAGATTATAATATCATATACAATGTATATACAATTAAAATGGATAATAAATAAACAAAATTCTACAAATTATATATATTATCAACAATCGTAACTATGTATACTGGTAAATAACGGACGGACACAACGGGGACATAAGGTGTCCTAAACGTATGTTTCTAAACCTAAAAAACAATGCACATAGCAAATCTCTTTTATTTTATTTTATTACCAATCGTACCGCAACGATATTAAACACTTATGTGATGGACCTACAATTTCATTATATCTAATTACATTATTATTAACATAAATATATTTTTTGGCTGGGTACAGATGTTTTTATTTTCCAACTGATTTTGTGTAACGCTTTGTTTATTACCATAAAAACGAATAAAATGTAAAAATTACCTAATTCCCACTAGGTATATTAACAATTATTAATGGATACTTATTTATACATATTTATGATTCATAAATTTTCTTTGAATTGGAAAATATCGAGTAGCGTGCTACGTTTGTCATTTGGTATTTTTTTTACCTAAAGAAAAATATTTTTTTTTTTTATTAAAATCACAACTCATTTAATATTATTGATTAAGTACAAAAAAAGGCGATTCTTATTTTATTTTGAATTTACGGGACCACCGTCAAAACCAATAAATATAACTGAGTTATGGAAAAGGGTAAATCAGATAATTTGATTGACGGTATATTATCATTCTATTGACATTGAAGCAGATACGGTACTTATAATGGTTAATTAAGACTTTTACAAACTTCCGCACTATACTTTGACTCGCGAGATACTTATTAAAAGGCTTATTTATAACTATTTCAAGACCAATATAGGTATTATATTATTATTATAATTATTATTAAAAACTAGGTGGCTGGTGGCTCAATCCCTGCTTGCTAACCTTCATTTAATATTTTTTTAGCGACTTGACAGTTTATAAGTCTAATATAAAAAGTAAATGAAAAATAATATTAATATTATAAACTATTAACATTTATAAACTTTTTAAATGAAATATAATACACACATTACTGTATTATCTCGTCAAAACAATATTTTAAATTAATTTCTCTTCAAATTTCATCAATCATGATTTTCTCTCGACTTTTACACAGTGAAAATGCAATGTATGATTATTGACCTTGTGTAAATATAGTGACGTTTTAAAAAAAAAAACTCTTATATTGGTTGCCATGGAAATTATTTTACGAACTATTTTTGTGTAATAGAGAGGTAGTCCCTCAGCAATTTGGCCATTGGCTAACAATAGTTTCTTTTTTCCATAAATAATATTATTATATTAATCATTGTTAAACTTTTGTTTGTATGGTATATTCCAGGGTTTTGTCCTGTGGATTAGCGGTGGAACTTAGGAATATTATATATTTGACTGAAGCAGTCAAGAAGCTTCCATTTTTCTACATTCGACAAGAAGGTTTCACTGTTAGTTCACTACAAACCAGGCAACGGCCTGACGTAATATTGACTGGCTAAGATACTGACTTAATATAATTTAAAATTTAGATAAAAAACTTATTTTGTAATTTTATTTATTTTTTCATTTTTATCATTTGGTCTGACCTTATAAAATTTTCTAGTTTCATCTATGCTGTTAGTTGAATTTCGTAAATTTGGTTTGATAATCTTTGCTCATAAGTTAGCCATGTGTGTATCTGGTATGACCTATTCAGTATTCTTAAGCGTGTTAATTAACTCTCCTTTTCTGTTTGAAGTTTTTGTTTTTTTTTCTCACGTTAAGTTCTTTGTACTATTTCTTTTAGCTTGATTTTGTTCTCTATTTGAATAACCGCTTTGTTTCAATTGTAATATTATTAAACTTTAGAAAGTCTTCATAAATTCAGTGTTTCAAGTTTATCTCCCTTTGTTCGTTATTTTTTTTGTATGCACCTATACATTTTTTAAATTTAAATCTTATTGAGATAAGATCATTTGTACATGAATATTAATTTTTGAGTAAAATCATAAATCCATAAAAATTATATTAAACTATAAGTGTGTTGTTTTTCATCTACAACGGTAACTTTTTAAAAATCGGTAGACTACTTCTATGACTATAAAACCTTTTAAATGTTAACAATATATTCGGCAAAATGTACAAGCATGAATAAATACGCATAAATAAAACACAAGGATGTTAGAAAAAACCATAAATGTTAACGCTATGGTATCATTGTCGTTCTCAATTCGATTAGTTACCTTCAGAATCATGATTATCAAAAATGAAGGTTTACTCGTGTGTCTTAATAGTATACCATGTATGAACGTTTTTAATTGGTCATATTATATACGCGACCTAACCCATGCAATATTTCAATATTGTTTGCAAAACGTAAAATATCACATAGGCCTGTTTGGACAAAAAAAAAAACACAATAAAAAGTTAAAAAAATAATTGATCGTTTTCACGTGCGTAATCGGTCCTATTTAGAAAACAAAACGTGAGATTTACGGTCATACGCAGTGGTCCCCAGTTACACACTCGCACACAATCACACACACACACACACACACACACACAGACAATATGTGTGCGCGTGCGTACATCCACATTATATATATTTATATGAATGTGTGCGTTCGTGTGCGTGTACAAAGCAAAAACCGATCTCTCACTACATATATACATAACTATATAGGTATACATAACTTTGTTTGTTTGTGTGTGTGTGTGTGTGTGTGTTTATCCAGCACCAGCGCACCTCGAGCTCAGGGTAGTTAACGGTTTCGCGTTCACCCGATTCCCGCCGAGTACGCGCGCTCCTATCGCGCCACCGACGCCGTCGTCGTCTCGGGGCAAATAGACCAGTGACTAATTCGGAGCCACCGCGGTTCGACTTGGGTACGGCGTGGTATCTAACGGTGCAGGTTGTCACGGTCGCGTCTTCGTGATTACAATATTACTATTATAGTCGTGAAGCTCAAATTCCAAACGACTTTGTACGGTTTTGTGCGCATAAAATAAGTGTATATATATAATTTATATTATCGTCTACGGACCGGACCTTTGTGGCGTGACCATCGTGTGTATATTGCATTTATTTTGATTCGTTTGAATTGTTAATCTAATTTATTTCATTCCTTTTAATACCACAGTGCGCATCGACTGTATTAACCATATTATTATTGTATGATAATTCTTCGCGATTGGCGTTCGTATCACAGCTGTCTTTTAAATAAAGTGCCGGCGAATTGAACGCAATTGGTAAGTATATACGACAATGCGCTTTAGACAATAATTACATAGAACTGTATACTTACAGGTATTACTTTTAAGTAATATTATTATTAGATATTATAGCTAGTAAGTTGAAACTATGTTTAAATAAAACGTGTGGCGTTTAGCATACTCGTACATGTTTTCCCCAGATATAAGAAAGATATAAATATGCATTGATACCTATTTGAAATATTTTTTATTTTAAGATCTTATGGAACTGTAATAAATAATAGTACCCGACTATGGTGTGACATATACCTAAATCAGTAAAAAAATCTTACAAAACATCGTCATTGTAGTCCCTCTAAATTCAGCAGCAGCCTGGTATTAATAATTTAAAGAATTTTCAAGCCAGGATGAAACGCGTGACCGTTTAACAAGTGTTGTGGGGTTACGTGCGGGGTAACGCATAATATTTTAGATGGAAAAAAAATTGACCTGTCCGCCAAGTGATAAGAAAAATCTGAGAAATGTTCAGAATTCTCAACTGATGTTATTATATATTATACACGTATTATAATATTTTATGGATGCTGTCGTGTTCGGTGATAAATTGTTTCGCAACTTTTTAGTGTTTCGGTTTTATTGCGGTTAAACCGACGGTGACGCGACATACCAACACAGCGGGTAGGTGGCTTTAGAACCAGTGTTAGTTCTAACAAACAGGAAGTACAGTCGTTGATTTGCTTCCTAGATTATTGTGTTATCCGGTGTCTCTACAACACGACATGTTCGATTTTGGTTCTAAGCGATAGAGTCCGTTATCGTAATACTATCTGTTATACAGTTAAACGTACCTATGCAATTAATACACAACTGCATCAATGAGTAGCATCAATAGGGTGTCTTTGAAATTCTAACCCGTGACTAGGGTGTTGTATAGATGTGTTTAACAGATGGTTAATATTATATATATTTTTTATTCATTCCATAAGTACGCTTTTTTCGGTTTATTACGTTTGAATTTTTTTTTTAGTTTTATTATACGCTCGTAAAAGTTGCCTTTGTATAACATTTTCACTACTTATCTCAGACGTTTATATTTCGAAGGCACGTTTAACTAACCTATATGAGTATATGACTGTATATAATACAGGTTCACAGATCCTTAATATTCATTCAAAATATTAATATAACATTGCTATTGTTTTATTTTAATATAACCACCAAACGTAAGGAATCAGAACATTCATTCATGACGCATATTTTATGTAGATACATTTTTGTTTATAGAATATTATTATATTCATTTGTCTCCAATGTTAATTCTTCTCACATTCAGGTACATATAATAAAATATACAAAAGTAAAGCTACAAAAGTAAAGCTACAAAAGTTTTAACGTTTTTAATTTCACGTCTGACTATTTCATAACTTACAATAAGTATTATTTTTCCATAATTAAAATTATATTTCTGATTATTATGACTCAGATTTAAAACTTTAAATTTAATTGTTGATAGAATAAATACTTATAGCTGAAATTAAATATTATTAAGCATCATATCCAAACTCAAAGTCAAATTTTTATATATTCTTAAATTTACCAACAAAAAAAGTACCTATAATAATAATTCTATATTCTGTTATTATTAGCATTGATTTAAATTCGATAAAATATTTTTAATAATAATAATTGTTTTGAAAGTAGTAAAAAATACTTTTATGCTAAAATATATCCAAGCAGTATTTATATATAAGTAATATTATAATATATATATTTTTCACAAAATGTGTTTATGTATACCACAAAAACTTTTTACAAGTAATAAAACAAATGATAATATATTGATGGATTCAAACAAATTCAAAATTAATGGCTATATTTCAAGAACGAATTATTAGAAAGTCAACGGAAACCAGCAGATAATAGTGTGATATCATAATAAACTTAAAAACAATGATAAATCATCGAATTGAAAACTTAATACCTACTATGCTAAAATCACGCTTGCTTGAGATTTTTTCGTAAATAGTCGACAAGTGTTTGTTAGCATCCCTTACAATAAGTCATGGAAACTAATGAAAAAAACTGAAAACCATATTTTCAGATAAGTAAAGAACTAACTATACTTCATTTATAATCGATATAATAGATTTAGAATTATTACAATTTGAAAGAATTCTTTCTATCCTTAACTTTACCTAGTCGTAGAGTTAAAATAATAATTATTAAATACGATAAAAAAAAACTGAATACTACAGAACAACTTACTCACGCCAGTGCAGGATAAGGTTGAATTACAAGTTTAAAAAAATATAAGTTAAAGTTGTATTAATCATTACATACTACGTATTACTCGTGTTAGTATTGTAATTATTAAATTATAATACTACATTATGTACAAATTTTTTGAATGATTTTTCATATTATATATTATAAAATATTCACAATATACTTACAACTATGTATTATTCAAACCATTGTTCATCACATTTAAGAATCTAAAATACATAAATTCTGTTTCACGTTACATGTTACTGTGGCTGCAGATTATTATTAAACTTAAATCTTTAAAATTAATTTCTTTACGTTTATTAGTTATAAAGTAATACATCTGAAAGAACGATATGGATTCTCGTGTATGAAATAATCTCAAAAGAATAAATTAATAAATTAAAGTATCGAGATACATTAAATTAAGTTAATTTAATATGGTCATGCATGCTTATATTTAAATGTATAATTTTAAAAGATTAAAAATATGCCACACAATTTATACAACTGTTACGAAATCAAAGTTTAATTTACTTTAAGTGGTTGTCAGCACTTGACAGACAGTTAGGAATTCTTACTGAAAAGTGACAGCTACTTAAAGTAATTTCCTCATAAAATATTGTGCTAAATGCCATATTTTATTACCATTACACGCAATAGACCCCCTAAAAATATGTTTTACTCAAAAAAACTACATTTAACACCTTATTTCATAATCACTATACATCCCTTATTAAGAAATAGATGTACAATTTTGTATTATTCGTGGTTAAACTATCAATACATGGTACATATTATAAGGTTACGGTTTTGAAAGATACAGTTAAATTACAGAGGTTGGCGTTATTTAGGATAAATCTCAAAACTTTAAAATAACGTTATAAGATATCAAAATTTTGATTGACAATAAGAACCACAGGCTACATAATATCATAATCACTACATTTTTATAATTTAGGGTAAATACGTGATCACTTTACGTTAAAATAACATAGGAGTAAAAAAAAACAACATCTCTCAGTTTATTGAACCAAAATAACATATTATACATAATATATATATTTTTTTAATGACGTGAGTTGGATTCTTTTGTAGAATCTATGGTTGTGAAACCGCTGGTGGAATCCTAAGCGAACTTGCATGATCACATTCTGAATGAACGCTGGTGGAGAATAAGTAATGCCCTCCGGACAATAGGGCTTCGATATATATTGTATTATATGAGGCAGTGGCGTAATTACGGGGGGGGATTTGGGTGTCGTATCCCCCCCCATGACCTTTTTTTTAAGACTGGTTAACTACATTTACCTATGTACTTCTTTATCTAATAATGTTTTTTTTTTATTATTGATATCAAATGCCTCGGCTAGCTGGCAGCTGTCCCAAAAATGATAAGAGGCATAAGAGTATTATTTTTTCGTGGATCGACGACGCTCGATGATTATAAGATTATTTTATCTAGATTAAAGACTATCGTCCCATTGAAGTATTGAACACAAAATAACTTAATAATGATTTGTACACTTAATCGGAATTTTTGTAGTGACTTTCCTAGTTACGTCGTTATTTGGTAATCGAACATCGGTTATAAGTTACAGTTACAATCAGCAATCGCCAATCGGCATTCGATTTTTATAGTTTTATAATTCATAATTTGATATTGTGATATAGGTACTGATATTAAATTAATCATTCGTGTGGAGTTTTGTTATTTAATTTTAATATTTACTATTTATAAATATATTGCACTGAAAGGTGCTTATAATAAATAATTTTTTTTTTTTTGGGGGGGGCAAAATGTTAAAAAATGTCATCCCCCCCCACAAAAATGACCAAATTACGCCACTGATATGAGGTTTTTTATTTTCTTTTGGAATCAAGTGTTCATCTAAAAGGAAAATAAGAAAACTAGCTAACAACACCAAGAACAAATATATGTATAAACATTATACACAGTAAAAGTAAATTATGTTATCTACTACCTAGAAAATCATTAACACATTGGAAGTAATAATAAGTATATTATCATATAACTATTATAATATATCTATCAAACTATCTATAATGATTACAATAATTTAAAGACAATTTTACGTATGGTACAATTATTTTATGTAAGCATACTGTTTAATATTAAATTATATAAACTCGTATATTGCAGATATATTAAGCATATTCTAAAAGTCCATTCTTGGCCAGTTTAATTCCATTACCTTGGTAGGTACCTATACTGTCTACAATGTCTACAGTTTTGTTAAATCCTGAACGGAGCAATGTTTTTATTTTTTATTAATACTATATAATTCGACCAGAAAGGTACTTAGTAATGATCGGTCATTTTCTCAGGACTTTGTAAAATCCAGTTTTGGGTAGGTTCGATTCATATTATAGTTTGTAACTGTAATATAATATTACACTCCGTTTTTGAACTTCGTGAGAACGTTAAATAAGGATCGAATCAAAACTATCTCCAGTGGAGTTTCAGAAGTTTGGTTACAACTTTTCGTGACGTCCGTGCATACAATGTAGTCATAGATTTTCTAGTCTGTGGTGTAAAAAAAATGTTTCACAAATAGTTACTTAAATATATTTCACCCTGTTTCTATGTTTATATTATAGTAACTGTGAAAAAAGATTGTTATTGGTTGAATGTAATTTATCTAGGTTCTTATAACGTTCATAACCTTAGACACTATACGGATCAATATGATAAAGCACTCATATTGTTTTATTCACAGAACTGTAGTACTGGTGTGTTGTATATCACATTTGAAAAAAAGTCCCATCGCATTAACAAAATAATTCACATCAAAAGTGGAATTCAGTTATCAGACTTGCTTACGTTTCTTTAATATTTTGGATAGTTTTCCTCATATTTAGAAAAACGATCGCAAGAAATGAAATATTACATTTTTAAAGTACGATAAATAATTTATTTTTATATTTTAATTTAAATGGCCTATATTATATTTTTTTAGTATTTCTTTTACCCGAAAAAGTGTTAACAGAAAAATTTAAATATACCATTATTGTCAAGCTAATACATTCCTTTATATTCCTCACGTCATTCATAATTTAAGAATACATTTTATAATTATAATTACCTATGGATGTACAAAAATAAAACTTTGTTGCTATAAATATATATTAATTGATGACACATTCGTAATTAAAAATATGCAAGACCAATAAAATATAAAAAAGTAATATTTTCATATTATCAATTGAAAATAAATTATATCCATTGTATCTACTTACAAATAATTCACATATTATAACATAAGTTTACATATCTATAGACTCTGATAGCGTTTTTTTCAAATAAAAGAAGATAGAGAATAGAATTTAAAGGAATCGATATTGTACAAAGATAAATTTCCAAACTGAAAATGGTAAATGAAATGCTATTGAAACGTTTTTGAATCATTTGAATGTATGCATATCGTCGTGTACTCAAAGTGTTGTAACAAACCACGTTAAGTACCTTACATGAACTTATAAAATTATTACATACGTTTTGCTTAAGATATTATATTAGCCAAATTCGGTATGTTCAAAAATATATTTAAACAAAACACAAAATAATAATTTTGATAATTTCAAATCCATTTAGACTTTTTTTTATTCATTATAGAAAATTGAATTCAGTTTGTACGAATAAAAAAAAATGTTTATCAATAATTCAAGAGCGCAGTAACTCCAGACTAACTACATTTTACATCTATAGCTATAATACAACTGCTAATGGTATTGCCGTATAATATACCCTCGTAAGGGTATCCATTATTGCAAATCTACTATCTATAATAAGCGATTGAGATCGGCCTGTAACTGGGACTTCCGGCAGAAGCTAACCCGTTTCACATACTGCGCACGATGCACATATATGGGTACTCGTAGTGCGCGCGGATGTGCAGCGTGTGGGTGCAAAGGGGTCACCTCCAGTGTTTATCTGCAGGCTGACATTAATTTCGACGTTGCCTGATAATGAATGACAGCTATTGCTTTTAGCCCAAAACTGCAGGGTAATTAATCACCCGTCTATTCGGACCCGATGATTTGAATCCTTCTCGTCAAAACTAGCTGCGTGGCAGCTACACAGCACATCGGCCGTCGGCGGCACCGTCGTCGACCCAATCGCTTGCCCCACGGAACACCACCCTGTTGGCTGTTCCGTTCCAATTTTTATTCCATCTGCAGCGCGCGCGCGTACACGTCGTATTAAAAACGTGTCCAGGCAGATGGTGCGGGCAATAAATTTCTTGGCCCCGGTGAGTATAAAACCGCTGAAAAACCATTAAAAGTTCAACGGGAGGACTTAAATCACCGCGAACTCTGAAAACCCGTCGACACACGATAACAATTTTGGCCCGACTCCATTGACCACAATACCCACCGACCGACTCGAAACGCTGAAAATATAAATAAATGCCATACAATGCCGAGGTTTCGTTGAAATTGAAAAAATAGCTCGTGTCCACCATTTACCACGCAGATTTATGTCCTTAGGCTAGTGACTAAGTGGATCATATCTACGCAGAGGTTACGTACAAATTACGCCATAACATGAACTTTATACATTGGCTAGACGCTTGGCCACAACTTACTGTATCTTACACGATTAATTTCCCTTTTGTTTACGAAGTGAAAATAAATAATAATAACAATACAATTACAGTATTACGTATTCTTGGAAATTTTTACTGAACGAATATAACAATTAATATATATTATGATTTATGATGTACTATATTTATTACATGTATTGTGTGTGTGTCACGAAAGTGCGACCTTATATATTAAAGTTTTAATGATTTTTAGATTCTGAACGAAGTGATGAATGTATTGATTTTACAATGATGTGTGTTTTTTTTTTTTTTTTTTTTTTTTTTTTTTTTTTTTTTTTTTTTTTGTGTCTGACGACAACTTTTGGAGCAGTAAAAATGCTTCGATTTTCAAAAGTTGTACCTTTTCTGAAAGGAAAGTGAATCTAGTTGGTACTTTGGGGGGTCAAAAGTGAAAATTTCCCAATACTTTTCAAAAGCGGCAGGAAAAACCTTAAAAAAATAACGGAAAAACGCGAATTTTTACCCCAAACCCATTTTTGACAAAAACGAAAACTTAATTTTACTGTAACTCAAAAAATAATTATTGGAAGCACTTGAAATTTGCAACAGAAGTTTATAATAGCGTTGTCTATACAGGGTTAGGTTTTCAAAGTGTTTCGACTTTTTTTGAGCTATTTATAGACAAATGAAATTTTCACTTTTTCTAAGTATTTTTTTTTAAAA